>NC_133782.1:23906871-24105481 GCF_003597395.2 Chelonoidis abingdonii | reverse complement strand
TTAAACAAAGACTGTGAATGGCTTGCCAACTACAAAACCAGTTTCTCCTCCCTTGGTTTTCACACCTCAACTGCTAGAACAGGGCCTCATCCTCCCTGACTGAACTAACCTCGTTATCTCTAGTTTGCTTGCATATATATACCTGCCCCTGGAAATTTTCCACTACATGCATCCGACGAAGTGGGTATTCACCCTTGAAAGCTTATGCTCCAAAACGTCTGTTAGTCTATAAGGTGCCACAGGATTCTTTGCAACCTCTATAATGATACATTTCCAAGTCTGAGCTAGGTAACGGAGAACAGCAACAGACTTCCCAGGAGCTAATATTCCCTTTATGCTCCCTGCAGGAGCTCACCTCCTGTGCAATCCATCAGGAAAATAGGCTAAAGGAATGAAGTGGGAGAAAAGACCAAAGAGCTAAAGCATCAGAAATGCCCCCTTTTAAGATCTTATTTTTTTAAAAATAATTCCGTGCAGCAAAGTCACTGCCCCTTCCATCATACCATATGTCATACATGACAACAGCACAAACTACTTTAAATATCAACACCATTTTCTGCATATCTGTACTGATCTTGTGATCTGTAACTTATGACTAGATACTGGCAGGTAGGGAAATTACTATTCCTACAGCCATGGTTCAATCCTCTCAGGAACTGAACTCCTTTGAGTCCCATTGACTTATTGGCCTTGTAAGGGCGTAGAATTTCACAGGGCAGGGCCCACAGTGCTTTAAAGGAGGATAAAACTCAAGAACGAGCTTCAGTAGCACTACATGCAGGGGGAAGCTTGTGGAGGGCATTCAGAAAATCAGAACGCCTCTTCTCTGTAGGATAAAAATCTCATGTGTGTTCCTGCCGATGCAGCCGTTCAAAAAGATTCAGGTACCTGAAACATTCTTTCAGGAGATTAGGAAGGGACAGTGACAAGCCGAGAGGTAAACTCTACAAAAGTAAATACCAGATCAGGTCAGTGGTTGTTGAAGGAAAGAGCAGGTGGGAACAGACAGCAGGTTGACTGGGCTTTGGAAGAAGCAAAGATCTTCACTGTTCAGTGGACACTATGAGAGAAAATGCTGTGCATTACTGACAATTTCATTTTTATATTGTCTGCATCTCCCTGCCAGTCGGCATGTCACTGCCAGGTGGAGATGTAAGAAACAGAAACAACTGTCTGGATAAAGGGTAATTGGACAGGGAATCACTTTCTCATCTTCATGGCTTAGGTTCTGATGATGCCTATTTCTCTCTGTTCGTATCTCTGTCTCCTTTGTAAGTAGACATGGACAAACAGGACTGGTATCCTTGGAACTTGCTACTGACAGGTGTGTATGAAGTAAAACACATTGCTTTTCACACACACTCTACTCTTCTCCAAGACAATACTCAGTGTATAGTAAAATAGGAATTGCCCAGCTGTGTATCCATTCTGGGATCCTGCCTCCAACCTTGGCAGGTGGCTAGCTGCGTAAGAAAACAACATAGTCCCCTTCCTATTTGTGTGACCACAGGATGACATGGGTGAGCAAGGGAGGGGATTTAACCTGGCCCTATCTGAGCAGCTCACCCCTTCAGGAGGAGGATAGATGATGGCCTTTGTTATTTTATTGGATAGCATGTTCTTGTAACTGCAGATATTGTTGGTGTTCATACACAATGAAGCCCATCAAGTTAACCCCTCTACCAAGAAAGCATAGAAGCCTAGTAGAGGGGCATTTTAAGTAAATGTTGTATTAAACATGCTGGTAATTGCAGGGGATGTTTTTTCCTATTAGAGGTGGACCCTAGAGAAGGCTTCAAAAAGCAGTGCCCTGGCTAGGACATGACAAGGATATGCCCCAGAAGACAAGCCTCCTCCCAGTTGCAGATTTCTCCTTCCAGGGTACTGAGCCACAGTAATGCCAACCCTAAGTGTTCAAAAATCATGAGTCAGACTCCCCAACATACAGGCAATTGGCTTAAAATACATTTGAGATTTTCTTTACAGATCTGGGCTGAGTCTTTAGTGTTCACACTCTTCACTTTTTCAAGCTTATCTCAAACTATGAGAGACAGAAATCTACCTTTCTACAAAATAAAAGCTGAGATTCTCCTGTAATCTCTTCTTTCCAGCAGCTGGGACTTTAAATAAGAAAAAAAAAAAAACACTGTGACCCAGGAATCCTATTGTGCCAATGGGCAGAGGGCACAATAGGGAACTCTTGGGCTGGATATCAGCATAAAAGTCAACCAGAGGGTGGCATCTGAGGTCTCTACAGAGAGTCAGCAGCCCACTGGTTATCACAGGGTTTCTCAAACAGGGGTTACCACTTGTGCAGGGAAAGTCCCTGGCGGGCCGGACCAGTGTGTTTATCTGCCCCATCCGCAGGTTCAGCCAGTTGCAGCTCCCACTGGCCATGGTTCACTGCTCCAGGCCAATGGGGGCTGCTGGAAGCGGCAGCCAGTAAGTCCCTCAGCCCATGACACTTCCAGCAGCCCCCATTGCCCTGGAGCAGTGATCCGCAGCCAGTGGGAGACGCGATCGGCTGGACCTGCGGACGAGGCAGGTAAACACACCAGCCTGGACCGCCAGGGGCTTTCCCTACACAAGCTGTGACCCCCGTTTGAGAAACCCTGGGTTATCATTGTGAAATGTGTATATGGATAATATTTAAGGAGTTACATATCTATATCGAATATTATTTTCTCAAGGCAGGTCATCAGGAGGTGAATGATACCTACCTCCCTGTTTCAGCCATTGTTTACTATATATTTCATAATACAAGCCTATTTTCATATTGAGTCAGACACAAATTAAGAGATTGCAAAATCTACAAGAGAGGAAATCTACAGGGAAAAACAGACAGGGGAGCATCTTGTTTACAAATTACACGGGATTATTCTGGTGTACCTGGGAATGCACAGGGACACACTGAATCCTTCCCTTAAAAGCACGCTATCAATTTGCCTTTTCTCATGAAAGGAGAGTCACAGCCAGCCTGCCTGAAATGTACTGCATGGATTTTGGGTGAGCAAGACTGTACAAGACATGAAGTCTTGTTAATGAAGTCTAGGCTATAGAATACATGTTATATAACCACTTGTTTCCAATCCTTCTATTTGCTACTACTTGAATCTCTTTGCTTTGTTAAATACACTTATACCTGACTGCACTATAAACATTTTTCTGTTGTGTTAAGTGGAGTGGTGAATTGAGGTGTAGCTAGTAAGCTGGGATGTTTCTTTGGAAGCAGGAAATCAGTGAATGCTGCGAGTGACCAGTGAACCAGAGAATGCTTGGAGGGCTGGAGAGTTGGGGTGTGCCAATCGCTAACCTGCAGAGTGATAATGGGGCCTGCGAGGTCTACAGGGGAGGGCTTGTGCTGTCTGTGGCTGTCGTAGTTGGGGAGCTGATCCATGGCAGACACGGACAAGGCCTCCTCATGCAATGGGCAGGTGATAGTGAGATGCCTCAAAGCCCTGCGTATTCCAGGGAAGCATTACGAATACCAAATACTGTGAGACTCACAATAAAATCATGAGAACTAGCAACACTGAATCCAAACCCATTTAAGCCAATGACAGCCTTTCCATTGACTTCAGTGGATATGAGATCAAGTCCCTGATCCCCAACCACCTTCTCTCTCAACCCTCTCCTGGCCCATCTACTCTCCCAGAGCAGACAGTCAACTTCCTCCTCCTTTTGCCACTGTGCAGGTGGACACTTCTCTTACTGTTCCCACCTTATTAATCCATCTCAGTCTCCTTGTGTGATGCTTTGGGGTTCACCTAGGCCAGTGAGTGGTTCGCTCAACACCTGCCTTGCAACTCCGTGTGTCTTAAATGCTATGCTGCTGTGGCTCACAACCATGTCACCAACAACCAATATACAATCTTGCAGCTCTCACACCCTTGGCTTCCACCACCTTTTTACTCTTTGCAGGGAGACCTCAACACTCATTCAAGCCCTGAGCTCTCCCCCCAAAATATCTTTCTCTGCACCCACAAAACCTTACCAAGTTTACTACTCCTTTCAAGAGACGGCATACTGCAGTTTGTTTATTTAACTGGGGTTGACAAACCCTCTGCTTTAGTCAAAGCACTGAGCTGGCTTATGGTAAATGTAAAGCAGGATAATTAAATAAAGGCCATTAAGTGATACCATGTAGAGCAGGCGTTCTCAAACTAGGGGTCGGGATCCCTCAGGGGGTCACATGGTTATTACATGGGGGGGTCGTAAGCTGTTAGCCTCCACTTCAAACCCCACTTTTCCTCCAGCATTTATAATGGTGTTAAATATCTAAAGAAGTGTTTTTAATTTAAAAGGGGGGGGGGTCACATACAGAGGCTTGCTATGTGAAAGGGTTCACCAGTACAAAAGTTTGAGAACCGCTGAAGTACAGGGAATAACTATAGAAATGGTTACAAGCAAACAAAAGTAAAAATATGCTTCTAAGACTAAAATTCAATGTAACAAACTAGAATCTTTTGTTCAAAGAAGTTTTTCTCACCACAGTCATTCTTCCAGCTTGGCTGGTCTGTTTTTCAGCCAGGACCCAACACAGAGTGCTCAAAGCATTTGGTCTCTATGACTCCTCTGGTGAAGGGTGACAAAATGGCTGTTTCTCTCTGCTTAGGTCCTCAAAATGATGTTTTCAAACTCAGGAAGCCCTCTTGGGGCTCAGCTTGCTGCATCCACCAGGGGAGCTGACACCATGTGATTTCTTTGCAGTCTCCTCCCTCTGTCGAAGTGGCCTCAACTATCTTCCCCATTTGCTAGTTTGATGGCTTTGTTTACCTTTACCTTTGATATAAATGTACTTTCACTGTCTCTCCTTGCTCAATTTACAGTGGAGACACATTCAAGGCAGGGGAGTCACATAGTTTGCCCTACGCCAAACATACTTGCCAAATACATTTTAAGGACACATTTCCACCACATATTTATATTTTTTCATATATCAGTCACACAGAAATCATGCAATAATATTAATGGCCATCATGTTACCAGTACGTATATGATACCTCAATGATATTTTTTAGATACAGATTATGACATCAGTGAATTGGGGTATGCTCAGCTAGCTGAGGTTCACTGCTGGGTACTGGGAAGCCTCTTGCCCTCTGGCCTTGAGCTGCTATCAGGGTCATGCCTTTGTTTACACGTTTGGAATTTAGATCCAACCTAAGGGCAAGAACCTAGTCTTCTGTTTGCCTGTAAATGTCATGCACACCTTAGGTACTGTGGAGTCACAGTTAATAAATCATAAGCACTGGCTCTGGATGGTGCTATGTGCTGGAGGTTATGGTTTCATGATGTGAGCAATGAGGTGAGATGCTGATCCTGGTCTGTTGAGGGAGATGGCTATGGTGGTTATGGGTACTGAAAGGAGACAGTGCCCATGTTAAAGTGGAGATGGTGGTGCTTACAAGGACTGCTAGAGCTGGAGGGGCTAGGACTGGCCCCGGGGGCTGGGAAGGAGGAGTCATTTTAATGAAAATTGGTCCCATATACCCTCTTCCCCCTATTTTGCTGACACCAAGCAGACATCTATTCTTCAATGGAGCTGAAGGGCATTGCTTGGTAATGAGTAAGTACTAAATGGCAAGCAAAACTGCAAGTCATTTATATGACTGTCTGAGATGCATGTATCATCCCAGGTCCCCATGACCAGTCCACCTCGGTTTTAAAAAATGCAACGTTTACTACTACATAGCTGTGTGCTTCAATAATATCCTGCAGCAGTGATTTCCACTGGTTAATTATGCTACATTTAAATATGTTTCCTTTTATGCATTTTAAATCTGTTTCTTTCCATTCCCTCTTGCTCCCATATTGTAATTCTTACTAAGGATACAGCTACACTACATGCTATAGTGGCATAGCTGTGGTAATGCACATATGATGCCATAGTACAGATATTTGCTACAGCAATGGAAGCGTTTTTTTCTGCCACTGTTGTAAATTCACACCTCTCCCTCCCCAACACCCCATCCCCAAAGATCTGATAGCTAGGTCAATGGAAGAATTCGCCTGTTGACCTAGTGGTGTCTACACCAGGCCTTCATCAGTTTAAATTTTTCACACATAGCTAGGCCAGGCCTGACTCACTGGCTGCTCCTAGCAGGGATTGCTGAACTGACTCTTTTCAAGTGGAATGGCAGATAACTAGAGGGAGGCTGGCTAAAATAAATATAAATAAAATTTTCTACCTGTCTTTGTGTCTCTTCAGAGAAACTTTGCAAATGCCAATGGAAATGATGGGGTGTCTGGTGATGATGTTTTGATAGATGCACGCACATTATTAAGGAAAGAGCTGTCAGCATGTATTTTATTTCCTCCTCCAAAGAGTTAGGTAAGTGCTTAGGTAAAATTTTTATTTTTTACTTTTTTTACAAAAATCTTGCTTTTATTATTATTTTCCATTTAGATTTTAAAATGGAATCACAAAAGATGATGTGCTTTTCCTGTGAACTAGGCAGTTTACAGAGTCATAGTGGATGACTGCATTACACTGACTATACATGTATTGAAAAAGAAAGGGAAACCAGTAGAGATGCACTAATTGCAGTGCCACTGGGATAATTGGGGGAGCCTGTTATACTTTCATGCTTTCCTCTATTAACGCATGTGCGCTCAGAAATGCTTCTAACATTTCATAGGCAGAACAGGATAACAGAATAAGATAGCATAAGAATTCCAGTACAGTATGCAAATTAAAATATAGGTATATGAAATATTGATAGAAACAACTCATGTCTTGTACGTATAGTCAGCCTCATTCTCAAGCAAATTATGAACTGTGATATACATGCAATACTACATAGGTACAGCCACCTCTGGGATGGGGAGCAGCAGACGACATCTAACTGGCATTCAGCACAACAGAGCAAAGAGAAGAAATTTTAGCAAAGGGTGCTGGGACATACATATGGGATCTTGAATGTTCATGCCGAACAGATAGAGCTCCATTTTAAAGGTCTTACCTGATAGACCCTTATCCCCTAAACTTCTTGGAGTTCATTTAATCTACTTCTTAGGAAAAAGGGCTAGAATTATGCTACAAGTCTCTCATGAACAAGAGTTACATGCCAAGTAGCTCAGTACATAAGTAGCTTTGCATGATGAAGCAGACTGCCCATGCTAGTCTGACTTCTCAGACACATTTTACCAGGATGGAGTTGAACTGAAGAGCAGAAGTGCAAGGCCAGGACTTTATCAGCCTACTATAAAATACATAAAAGATGTGGTAACATGGGAGCCTCTCTCTGTCAGCACCGTTAGCAAGATGGGGAGCTTTACCAACCAGGCACCAATCCTCTTACGTTGCCACACACAGTTCTGCATTATGATGACCTGACCCTCCTGGCCAGGTCATCAGTAGTCTCTGTTCCCTTCAGGATGGTGTGGAGCTAATCAGCTCTACGTCTCCTAGGTTTAAGACCTTCTTCTCCAAAACCCCCTGACTAGGGTAGTTAAGGAAACCCAGGGCTGCCCACACCACCAAGGTCCACCTTGAGGCCCTTGTTTGGAAAAGCCAGATCCCATCCATTTCACTCAGTCCCTGAGCTACTTCCCACCTCTCTGCCGCTACAGGCTTTCCCAGCCTCTTGTCCCGCTGCTCCCTCTTTGGAACTTTGGTTTGTTCAGAAGCTTCTCGCTTGTCTGCTGGTGATGTCCTCTCTGTAACCCTCTGCCTCCCTGGCAGCCACCTCTTGCCTGCAGCCTTTTTATCCTCACAGCTGCTGTGGGGCTGCCAATCAGCTCTGGCTGAGCAGGCAGGTAGTTGCTTCATTAACCTTTTGGCTGCTGAACCAGCATGAGGTGTAAAGACTCCATGACAGATGATTATCATTGTATTCCTACATTAATACACCTTGGAGTGCTATTCAGTAGACAGTGGTGCTCCTTACAGGTATATCAATTGCTTTAGATAACCAAGTAAGTATTTGCAGTTAGATGCCTTGATTACTGAAAAGCCAGTATTTCCTACAGAGGTGCAGGAGAAGTGCAGAGAATACCTCTGATGTTCAAGTTACCTATTTAAGGTAATATTAGCAAGCTTTTAGAGGCCACCCAATTTCCAGCTGTGTAAAATCATTTGTAATTAGATCTGCAACTTCCATTCAGTACTGAGGACTATGCTTCAATCCCACTCATGCTGGATCACAAAAATCCTGAACTTGCTAGTGCACAGTGTGCAAGGGACTTGTGGGATCAAGGCTGTTGCTATATGTAGATACACAATGAATACACTGAGTAAGATAGAAGAAGGATGCACAAATTGCCTGAAATGTCAATATAAAATCTTCTCATGAATAAGTTCATTTATTTTAGGTACTATAGAAGGTCTGCATGTTCCTCTGAGTGCTAAGATCTGTCTTTCTGTGCTGTCATGCCTCCAGCTCATTTATATTCACCAGCTCTAGCCTGATATTTTGTCATATCTATGTTATATGCATAATATAATTTGTTACAGGCTTTGTGATTTATTGTTGTTGGTTTTTTAACATCTGGTTAACTGCAATCAAATCATCCAAAAATTAGACAAAAACTCCACACGTTTCCTCATTTTTAATTACTAAAAAAACCCCTTGATGGGTATTTGAGTTTTCCTAAAGATACTCTCAACTCAAAGTTTCCGAAAGAGAGAACAGATGGTGTTCACTGCACATTTTAAATCATTCCCCCTACTCCCCCCCCACAAAAAAATCTAGCAATGAAAAGCTATAATTTCAATGAGTTATTATTATGAATGGTTTTAAAAAAGTGTCTTCCATTAAAATAAACCTTGTTTCAACATGCAAGCTGACCTTATTAAAGAAATGAATCTAATTTTAACTTAAGTGAAAACAGCTCCCCCCTAAGGCTCCCTTGAAAGAACAGGAAAGGCATTTGTTGACTAATTGAATTTGCAATTCCTTCTGCAGTCAGGAAATGAAATGCTAACTGATCAAAAGTGATGCACACACAACAGATCTCAGAGGCAGTGTGTTAATGATTTGCTTGCCTTTCACCTCTAAAGATTGAAGGGTGAGGGTTCAGATGCTCATTCAGATATATGTGAAAGTCAGGAAGGTAGTCTTAGTCCTTTGACATTTGTCCAGATCTTACCCAAAAGCAGCTTTAATTCATAAAATTAGCATCTTCTCCTTCAGACATGCAGATCAAATGGACTGAGGTGCACTGGTAGGACAGCGCCAGGGTAAAATCTGAATAGAGTGTTTGCACTACCTCAGCTGATATTAGTATGTTTCATTAATATGGGGACTTACATCAGCAATCAGAGTCACACAAAGAAAGCAAAGAGTTACACAAGGAAGACTAGATTGCCACTGCTCTACAATACATCCCGGCAGTCCAAGGATCAGAAAACATACTTGACTTAACTTTGCAATACATTATCAGACCCCTATATAAAAATGATTTTTGCTTTCCTTCTTGGATGAATATTTCCTGGAATATTACTCACCTCACCCCTCCCCAATTTTATTACTCTAATTAAGTTTGCATTTGTTAATTTTCCTGAAAATTGAACCCAGCGGGGTTTTTGTTGCTGCTTACTTTACTGATGATTTCAAACATGAGTATAATAATGTATATAACGAAAACCAGGCTTCATTTCTGTAGAAACGAGCTGAATACATGAAAACTAAAAAAAATATCAATTGTCTGAAATGCTATTTCAGGTGCACGTTCCTAATGCAACTCAGCCTTTAATACTATGAGCCTCAGGGTTCCAAATACAATCATTTAATTAGACAACGTCTAAAAGGCCCTTGGGTTCACTTTTTCATGAAAATTAACAAATATCAGTGTAGAGGGCGGTGTAATGGAATAAATGTTTTGTTTTACACATGGGATATCTACAAATGCATTTATATAGTCTATGCTTTAACCCTTGGATGGCAGGATTTACTAGTCCCATGATGGTAGGGAGAGGCATATTCTAGCCCTCTGAGCATAATGGTGTGTAGGTTCTCAAAAAAGACATTATCAACTGGATATCTTTTGCATGAAAATTGTGTGCCTGATATAGTTACATGTGAGCCAGGATTAATCCCACCAATTTCTCTCTTTCCCCCAGTCTGTTTATACACAGGACTGTCAAATGCCTACTGCAGTCAGTTTCATCATTTCCCATGTCTAGTTTGTTTCTCCTTTGATGAAGAGAACCTTAAAAAAAAAAAAAAATCAAGGGATTAGAGGGGGAAAAAGCTCATTGTCTTTATTTCTTAAAATAATCTGGCTGCCTGGGCACTGCACTGATCTCCTTCCTAAGTAGCCATTAGCAGATGAACATCTATCACTAGACTAAGCAAGGTGTGCAAAAGGGCACACTGCTCCTATGGAAGTTTCACATGCCTGCCTCTTCCTAGACTTAAGAGGCGTTGTTACTTTTTTCGGTCAGGCAAAAAGGAACTCTTTCACAACAAATCTTCCATTTCTACAGTCTAATCTGAATCTCAGTTGGATATGGATGTGGATCAGGACCCCAACAGCCATTTTACAAATTCCTGCCGGAAATGTTTGTGTGCGCTCATATTAGGGCTGTGCAAAGCAGTTGCAAAAGAACAATCAATTTGAAGGTGTGCCAAAAATGCCAACTGTCATTAAGCCCCCTCCTCATTTGTACATGTCTACATTTCCTTGATCCAGCCAGGACTGGAAGCAGAATTGCCAAAGCACTCACACACACACACACACACACACACACACACCCCATTTCCAATCTGCAAATACAAGATGTTCATATCAGCATGCAAACTTCTGTATGCCTAGCTGAACCAATCCTAAATTCCAAACCATTACTAATCCAGATTGGGAACTGAATACAAAGAAAAGCCTCAATTTTTGGACTGAGTGATCAAAACAACAGCATAAATCAACTGGATTTTGTCCATGCTAGTTTTATTTTTCAAAATATGTAAGGCTGTGATCTGAAGCCCTTATGTAGTTCATCTTTAGTCCTTCCTCAGACACAATTCAACATTTCTCAAGTATTTCAGCGACAGTTCTGCCTTTCTATGGGATAGGGTGACCATATTTCCTAAAGTAAAAACAGGATGGCTGGGGCTCACCTTAGCCGAGCCCTGCCCCTCCCCCCCGGCAGGGCTCGCCAGAGCCAGCCACTCAACACCATCCATGGCTGGGGCTGAGCACCTGAACTCCCTGCTACCCACGGTTGGACTGATCCCCACCAAGCTCCATGATGCCAACAACTGGGACTGAACACCTGAACCCTGTGCTGCCTGAAGCTGGAGCTGACCACCTGAGCCCTGTGCCTCCCACGGCTGGGGATGGCCCCACCAGAGCTCCATGCCACTTGTGGTTGTGGCTGACCCCCACCTAACCACAATTGGGGCTGACCTACCCCACCTCCATGCCACCCAGGGCTGGGGGGGGGGGTTCAGTCCCTGAAACCTGCTGCCTGGCACCTCACGTCACCGCCCCACCCCCCAACATTCCTCTGTGCCCTGTGGGGGGGGGTTGCACCCAACTTAGTCTTCAAGACTAAGGGCTGAAAGCTGATTAAAGACTGCTAGATTTGGGTCAGAGGAGTGACTGGTTGTGACCTAATGGGACACCAATCAAACAGATAGTAACTGTGTCATGTTTTCATTAAAATAGGGTCAATGGAAGTTAGTTCTAATGATACCATGCCTACATTTTGACAAGTTGCTGAAAGTTTTAATACAGTAGAAGTGAGATTTCTGTGGACTCAAACCAGGAATTCTTATCTCTCCATGCAGTGTCAACTGAGCTGAATTAATTGTATTCATTACAAGGTTTAATAACTTTCCAATTTGCCTCTGGACTTAACTCATGTGAAACACTATGGACAGATCCCATTAAAGAAAAAAAAAGATTAGTTAGGTCAGAGACATCTCCAAACAAGGACAAAAGATGTACAAAGCTGGTATCCACTGCCCAGTAGCTACAGGGCATGGTAGGAAAGGGGACAAGCTGAACTCTGCTTTCAGGCAGAAGCTGTAGACCAGACTGTCTACTCGTACATCATGGGATAAAAAAATGTACTGGAGCAATTTCCAGGCTGAGTGGCCACTGGTTCATTTAGGTCCATAAAGGTGGAAGGAGATGAGAGGAATTCATGCAGGTGTGGATGATTACTCCATCAGAGAGACTAATTTGCTCATTGCTTCCTGGGTTCTTTTGAATCTTCTCAAAAGTAAGACTGATGCAAAGCTCCTTTGGGACACAAATGTACATCCAGCCTTCTCCCCACAACACACATACAGTAACGACTCAAACTTTCATCCTAACTTCATAACAGAAAGAGCTATCCAGGACACTCACATGTTCAGCATCCAAAAGGCCAGAGGAGGAAGATATATGACTATGCTTACAATACAGTCACTACAGCAGCACAACTATGGCGTTGTAGCACCACAATGGTGGATGCTTCCTACAATGATGGAAAGTGTTTTCCTGTCACTTTAGAAACTCTACCACCCTGAGCATTGATAACTAAGTCAACAAAAACATTCCTCTGTCAACCTCGCTCTATTTACACTATGGGTTAGGTCAGTATAGCTATGGTACCCATGAGGCACAGATATTTCACATCCATAAGCGCTAAGGCTACGTTGACCAAACTTCAGTGTAGATCATACCCAAGAAATAGATTTGGTACAGAGTTTGGGTCAAATTCTTCTCCTTTATACCTATGCAACTCCACCTTCATAGAAGTGCACAGGGTGTAAGAGCAGAATTTAGTGTTTAGCCTCCTCCTTTAGTCCCTTTAAATAAATTGGCTCTCCTGCTTTACCTCTTTAAAAGGTTTTCACATATGCATACACAAACCAAAAGCAACAGCTGTCAGCAATGCAGTCCCATGGAAGGACTAGCGCTGTTATATTTAAAAATAAACTACTGCTGTTTTGAGTGATACTAGCAACTCAATCTTTCCATTATCCAATTATGGTTATTTTCAAGCTCTACAAGGAAGATGCACAGTATTTTTGTTTGTTTAAACTAGAAAGAAAATCAAGTGTGCCTTGCAGAAACCAAAGAGCCACAAAGTCTTAAGAGATGCATGGAAAATTATCACCTTACCTGTGACAAAACACTTAGGCCAGGTCTACACTGCGACTTTAAATCGGTTTAATGGCCGATATACCGATTTAACGCTGTATCCGTTCACACGACGTCGTCATTAATATCGAGTTAAACGGCTCCTTAAATCGATTTCGGAACTCCTCCCAAACGAGAGGAGTAGCGCTAAATTCGATAGTGATAACTCGGATTAGGGTTCATGTGGACGGAAATCGACGTTATTGGCCTCCGGGCGGCATCCCAGAGTGCAGCACTGACCGCTCTGGACAGCAATCTGAACTCGGATGCAGCGGGCAGGTAAACAGGAAAAGCCCCGCGAACTTTTGAATTACATTTCCTGCTTGTCCAGCGTGGAGCTCTGATCAGCACGGCTGGCGATGCAGTTTGAAATCGAAAAAGAGCTCCAGCATAGACCGTACGGGAGATACTAGGTCTGATCGCTGTATGGGGAGACAAATCTGTTGTATCCAGCTCCGTTACAGAACACGAAATGCCAAAGCGTTTGAATAAAAAACTCCAGGATACACAGCGCTGCGTGACAAGCGTAACGGGAAGCCAGAGACTCAAATGGACGCTCATGAAGGGAGGGAGGGGGTACTGAGGACTCCAGCTATCCCACAGTCCACAGCAGTCTCTGAAAATTATTTGCATTCTTGGCTGAGCTCCCAATGTCTGTAGGTTCAAACACAGTGTCTGGCGTGGTTCAGGGAACAGCTCCTCAGTTTATTTCCCCCCACCACCACGTGAAAAAAAAAAGGGAAAGATTGCTGTGCTATGGCGTTTGCTCAATGCACTCCGCGAAAAAGGCGCCAAAGGGTTGTCTGCTGCCTTCACAAAGGGAGGGGTGAGGCTGTACCCAGCACCACCCGGGGCAATGTTTTCTGCCCCATCAGGCACTGTGCTCTCAACACGGAAGTGGGAACTATGGGATAGCTGAGGAACAGCTACCCACAGTGCACCGCTCCTGAAATCGATGGTAGCTTTGGACCATGGACGCAAACAATCGATTTCGGGATCCCACTGTGGACGCGCTAAACCGATTTTATTAGATCTGTTTTGTAATATCGGTTTAAGCTAATTCGAAATAATCATGCAGTGTAGACGTACCCTTAGATGCAGACAGACCTGCTGAGGAGTGGATAAGTTTATGGCCTGTCACTCAAGTGGCTGCTATAAAGAGCAGCTGATGATGAAGAGAATGAGCAGACATGTAGCAGTTCCTATATTTCTGTACAACTGAGATGTATCAGGGATTCCTCTTGTGCCTAAATGCACCTCTATATTCACACCCTATATACTGTTGTAACAATTTTTGTCCAAAATATGCCTTGTGAGGTATGATTTGAAAAATTCCTCCTCACTGGTCAATAATACCATGATGAAATGTGTGTAGCAATATTATTTGTAAAGTTAGAAACTTAAGCTGAAATTAGGTCTGAAATGTGTTTACCAGACAAGTCTGGATAAACCAGTTTCTCAAAGACAAAGGACAAGCTGATGCCTCTAGCCAGGTGTCATCAAAGTTGATGTGCCACCACCTATCAGGAGGCCATTCTTTGGCCAGGAAGAGGGGCAGGAACAAACAGATCTGCATGTCAGCAAACAGTATGAAGCCTCTTTAACCACAGGACTCCTTGTCTCCGTCCTCACAGCGGGAATATTTATCTAGGAGTAACCCTCAAGAAAATGCATTTTAAAGAGGGATTGGACTATAAATGTCAGGGGCAAAAACAGTCCAAGTTCTCCCTCCCTATCCATTTCTCTCTCTCTCAGCTAAGAAGACACAAGAAGCCTTTGGGAACAGATCCTGGCCTGAGAATTTGGTCAGCAATGTTACCGGGAACATATGGTAAGGGATTTTACCTTGAACCAAGTCTAGTTTGTTAAGTTTTAGTTACTGGAAAATGTTTTATCTTTATTTTTCTTGCAATCATTTCTGACTTAAATGCTTTATACCTGTACTCACTTAAACTTCTCTCTCTGTAGTTAAATAAACTTGTTTTATTCTTGAATCAAAACTTATCCAGTGTTGTGCTTTAACTAAATTGTGTTGATAGATAATTTCATTTAAAGTAGCAAAACTGTCGGATATTTATCCCTTTGGAGGAGCAATGGGCCTAAAATATCTGAACTGTTCAGGAGAGGACTGGGCAATGCCAAACATGTTATGGAGGAAAATTTGGGACTAGAAGTGCGTTGGGGTCACCCTGCAAATGGTAACCAAAGCTGGTGGAAACCAGAGGGTGTCTGGAGCATGCTGGCAGATTGCAGCTATATACCAGGGATGGGCATACTTTTTGGCCCAAGGGCTACATCTGGGTATGGAAATTGTATGATAGGTCATGAATGCTCACAAAATTGGGGGTTGGGATGCAGGAGGTGGTGAGTGCTCCAGCTGGGGATGCAGGGTCTGGGATGGGGTCAGAAATGGGGAGTTCAGGGTGCTGGAGAGAGCTCTGGGGTGGTGCAGTGGGTTGGAGTGCAGGGGAGGGAGGATTCCAGCTAGGGGTGCAAGCTTTGGGTGGGGCTGGGGATGAGGGGGTTGGGGTGCAGAAGGATGCTCCAGGCTGAGATCAAGGGGTTCGGAGGGTGGGAGGGGGATCAGGGCTGTGGCAGGGGGTTGGGTTGTGAGGGCTCTGGCTGAGGGGATGAACTTTGGAGTGGGGCTGGAGATGACTGGTTTGGGGTGCAGGAGGGTGCTCCGGGCTGGGAGTGAGGGGTTCAGAGGGCAGGAAGGGCATCAGGGCTGGAGCTGGTGGTTGGGGTGCAGGAGGAGGTCGGGGTGCAGGCTCCGAGGTGTGCTTACCTCAAGAAGCTCCTGGAAGCAGAGGCATGTCCCCCCTTTGGCTCCTAGGTGGAGGTGTGGCCAGGCAGCTCTGCACCCTGCCTGGTCTGCAGGCGCTGCCCCTACAGCTCCCATTGGCCGCAGTTCCTAGCCAATGGGAGCTGCAGTGGTGGCACTTAGGGCAGGGGCAGCGTGCGGAACCCCCTGGTTGCCCCTACATGTAGAAGCTGGAGCAGGGACATGCCGCTGTTTCTGGGAACCGTGCAGAGCCATGGCACATGTCGAGCGGGGCAAGCCCCTGACCCCACTCCCTGGCAGGAGCTCGAGGCCTGGATTAAAACATCTGAAGGGCCGAATGTGGCCCCCGGGCCACAGTCTGCCCACCCCGTTATACACAGGCACTCAGGATGAACTTGCATGCTGTTTGTGAGGGGCCCAGGTTGAGAGCTACAGCAGCAAAGCATTGAGAGGCACCCCAGGTTCAGAGCAGGTGGTGACCCAACCCCTCCCTAGTCTGGATTGTACCTCAGAATGGTCATTCCTCTCTTATTAAAATGGGCAACAGTGATCCAACCAACATCACACTAGTGTATGCTGTAGCCTTTAAGGCCGTGGTTGAGGAATAAGACCCGTAAAGAGCAGCCTACACGATACTCTAGAAGTAGGCCCAAAAGAATTTAATTATAATGTACCTTGCCAACTGTGCAATGTTATACCTTAGAGGGATATTATTCATGGTCTCAGGTGGTGTTCAGCTTATGCCCTGAAGTGGGAGGATTGTCAGCCATTGTGTTTTTTTCTTAGCTGCTGGTAGAGTTACTGCAGAGGCTATTGTTATGCATACAAGTGTCCAATCCATTGCTAAGCTACTTGCATCAATAATATCCCTTATTTGTCATGCTGGTACCTTAGAGACATCCTCTTCATCATAACCACATCTTATTGCTAAACTGCTTTTGAAGCCATGACCCAGTGCTGAAGATGTTAATGCATTTTCATGAACTGAAAACATTTGTTCAGTGACACTAATACTCCCCACATGCTATACCTCAGAAGGGCTCCTCCCTTGCAGGGAGCGCTCATTAAGGACTAGGATCCTACAGAAAGCAGAGGACTGAATTCTCACTAAACTCAATGGGTGCTGAGGGTCCTTAGGGCATTGTAACACTGAGCAAGTAATAGATAGTGGGAAACTATCCTCTGGATAATAATTTGTATATCCACATTTCAAAGGTCATGCAACACACCATACCACCAAAGGGTTTTGAATGTGTAATTTCCATAGGAAATTCAAGGCATTCGCTAGGCAAACCAGTTCAGACAGTATGCACCAAAACAAACCTTCTATTCTTTAGCCCAGTTTTAGAAGTGAGGATAAACATTGGCTAATGGCTTTTCCCATTTTGTCCAGTTTTGAGCACCTTCTTATTTCCAGGTTCTGGATAGAGGTCTGTGGGGAGAATCACTATGAAAGGCGGTATTTCTAACACAATTAATATTAGTAAGTACTATAAATCCCATGAGACAGCCTGTTCTCTCAAGGTTTCAGGACAATTTTTCAAACCTGAGTGATCTGAAATGTGCAAACAAAGTTGTTGGGGGAGGCGGGAAGGGACAAATGCTCAAATAAATGCGTTAGTCTCTAAGGTGCCACAAGTACTCCTGTTCTTTTTGCATATATTTTAAAGCTTGCCTGGCTGTAAGCAAACAGCTTTTTATAAGCTGAAGCAGAACTAATGTCCTCTGTGATGTCTAGGGAACTCCTAATTTCTGTCAGTCTGCCACTGATAAATGATGACTGAGGAGCATACTACAGGTTGCAGCTCTGCAAAATTCCCCAAAAGATACTGCTATTTCAACAACCTGTTGATAAAATAGCACTTAAACTAATATAACAATGAGCTCAGCATAGTGAAAGTGTTACCAAAAGGGTTTCTAGCCTACTTGAATTATCTCAAACCTAGGTGGATTTTTTTTTAAATACGTATGCAGTATTTCAGGATGTGCTGCAGATCGTTTCAGAGCACAAAGCCCTTTCTCTGTCTCCCTCCTTGGCTGGGTTGTACAAGTGCTTATTTTCAGTTTAAAACTAAGCCTTAAAACATGCTTCTTAATTTACACTGTGCCCCAGCCACAAGAGAATCCAAAGCACTACAGCAAAAGATCAATTTTGTTGAGTTTCCTCACAGAATGCATACTGAAGCAGTCATAAATGCTAGAAAGTCAAATATTGGGGGGGTGGGGAGGTGGGGGTGGGAGAAAGAGAGAGATGATAGCTGTAATGGTGAGTGATAGGTCTTGGTATTTCACAAATGGGATTCTAGGGACTTGGAGGCAAGAGGGGGAAGCTGAATTTACCACACACATTATGGCCAAGAATAAGAAAGGAGTGGGAGAGCTGGCACCAAGTTACATCCTGGTTATATTTATTCTGAAAGCATGCAGTATTTCTTTGCTTTACATTAAGCCCAACCTATCAATTCTGCTGGTTGCTGGTGACTAAGCTGTTGCCAGTGTTAAAAAATAAAATAAAATCCCCTCTGTGCCTGTATTTCTGCAGAGTTTGATATGTGCAGGTCTGGAGGGAATAATATTTCAAGGAATTTTGAACTGCTGCAGCTAAATCCCAGCACACTGAACTGCAAATGAAGCAACACCCACCCCCTCCCTGCCACCTCCAGGCCTAATTTTAAACCTAGGTAAACTCAAGACATTCTGAGCAATAATTTAAACCTGTATGTATGCCACTACTAATTTTTTCCCCTGGCATACAGGTACTGCAGAGGATCACTGATAAGATGATGAACTACAAGCTGCAGTTCTAGGGAACAACTATGAGAGTGACAGAAGTTCTGACTTTGTTGGGGATTAAGCTAGACCCAAGCTGCAGCACTCCATTCATGTTGTTTCATTTATATTTGTTAGGGAGCTTAATGCTGGGGAAAGGTGTTAGATGGCTCCAGAAGCAGATTCCCATTTATTCTCAGGTCTAGCAAGGGCAGCAGTTGCACAAGCTTCCACACCTTGTAAAGATGTTTCAAATCTGTAAAGAGGATTCAGTCTCGATGGCCAGTTAATTCCTGATGTCTCATGCAAACTGTGATGAGAGCTCCTTTTATGAACTAGAGAGACCAGCTAATTTTGCACAGGACACTGAACAGGTATCTGACATAAATGTTCACTTACTACCGCCGGGGCTGAATTTAAACTGGCAAGCGAACAGAGACAGGTTCCTTAACCTGCAGCCTAAACATTCTGTGCACTTTTTTGTTGAATAGTAAAAACTTTTAAGATGTGTGCTGACATTGTATTGACTCCAGATAAGCTGTCACACAGGCAAAGAAAGTCTCTCTGCAGAAAAGTGCCATAAAGTAAGATGGAGTTAGTGCTGCACAGAAAGGTCGGGAAGGTTCTGCTTGGCAACAAAGCTGTTTCTTTCGGATATATGCTGCATGCCCTTTATTTCCTTCCTTTGTGCATGAGTCACTGCTGACGGGTGAAACCTGGAAAATGTATTCATGCTTGCCTACAAAATGCCTTTCTTCTAATAGGAAAAGGAACGAACCTAGCAAAGTATCTTCAGCCTCCTAATAACTTGGTTGGCAAAACCAGAGCGGGCAATCATAGACAGAAGAGTGTCACATAGCCCTGGAAAGCCCAGTCTGAGATACTTTCCGCACGACAGGCAATAGTGTTTCAACATCAGAATCTTAAAAGGATCTCACTAGGTAATCAAACCAGCCAGTAGGACCAGAACCAGCCAAGGCAGGGATTCCTGCACTAGGGGAGGAAGTAAAAGGGGCCCCAGCCAAGTCTATCCCTGCCCCAGCTTACCCCCCGGCCCGAAACTGTGGAGGGCAGAACCCTCACCCACTCTTTGGGGGCATCTAGGTGGTGCCTCCCCTTCCTCCTGCCATGTGGCCTTGGAGGAGAACGGCAGAGAGCAGCCAGCAAGACTCCTGCAGGTTCAAGCAGAAGCAGCCTAAGCAGGGACCTCTGGCAATTCCAGTGAAAACTGCAGAATGTTTGCTTAGAGACCTGTGATGGTTGGCTCTGCTCCAGCCCTCCCCCTCCCTGACAGTCTCTTCACCATAGCCTCTCTCCACACCTGGTTCGTCTACTCTTTCCTCCCGTCCCATCCTCTCATCCTTTTTCCCCCCTTTCTATTTAGTAGATCCCCTCCAAAAAAACCCAAACACCTCCTTGCACTAACATGACATTTCCTGCCATTATATTATTTGCTCTGCTTATACCAGGGATTGTCAACCTTTGGCACATGTCTCATCAGGGAAATCCCCTGGTGGACTAGGACAGATTGTTTACCTTCAGCGTCCACAGGTTTGGCCGATCGCAGCTCCCACTGGCCGTGGTTTGCTGTTCCATGCCAATGGGGGCTGCAGGAAATGGCAGCCAGCACATCTCTCAGCCCGCACCACTTCCTGCAGCCTCCATTGGCATTGAACAGTGAACAGCGGCCAGTGGGAAATGCGATCGGAAGAACCCGCAGATGCTGCAGGTAAACAATCCCAGCCCACCAGCGGATTTCCCTGATGGGCCGCATGCCAAAGGTTGCCAATCCCTGATATAGACAATGTTGTATCACTGTTTCTTTGTACTCCACAATCAATCTTTATACAACTGCCCCAAAGAGTTCATAGTCTAAGAAAAAAGAGAAAATTAAGATCATTGTCTATCTATCTAAGTTCCTACACAAGGAGAAGACATCCAGTACTAGAAGGTAGTTTAATCTAGCAGTCAAATATATAACAAGATCCAGCAGTTGGATGTAGCAGTTAGAAATATTTGGACTGGAAATAAGGTACATATATTTAATTGCAGGTAATTAACCATTGGAACAACTTGCCTCAGGGTGCAGTGGGTTCTCCACCATTGCATTCACAAGTTATTGAGCTTAGTGCAAGAAAGACTGGTTGAAATTCTGTGGTCTGTATAATGCAGCTGGTCACATTAGCTGATCACAACTGTACTTTCTGTTAATCGGAGTAGTTATATGTAAAGCAATGTGCTAACTTGCTTATAAGTGTATCTCTGCTGAAGTCTGGTGAAAATTCAGATCCTGTTTAAAATCATTTCATGGAGGGTGGGTTGAGCTTGTGGACCTTCCTACTTCAAGAATGAACATTTCCAGGTAAGCACAAGTAAGTTTTCTTTTTGCACAGAACAGTCCACAGATCTTAACGCTTAGGTTTTAATTACCTATCTGGCTCCAGGGAGAGAAATAGGGAAAGAAGTTGCCATATATGCACACAGTATTTAGAGTTAACTTTCTCACACCCTTCTGCCAAATGCAATGTCTACAAATGCTTACACAATTTGCAGAACTTCCGGCAGGTGCAGCCATAGGACCAAGTGACCATGTTGCATATCTGGGAGGCATAGAAGATCTTTCTGCCCATTGCCCTCAGTGCACACTAACACTGAAAGGTGGAGTTAAGCCTTGTATGTTTTGGACATGTTCCATGTGATACACAAAGCCTTTGACATCTTCTTGTCCTTCACTAATAGGAAATACACAATGAATAGTGCATTCAATTTTCACAAGTTTTCAGAGTTCTATGCATGTATATAAAATATACAGCATGATAAAGATTGAAAATTGAGGCAGCATAAGGTACATTTGCTGTAATGTAGACACGGGTGGTATTGCATTGACTTATGAATTTTCATATTTAATTTAGATACCCTCCATTCTGAAAAATATCTGAAGCTTCTGTAGAATTCCTTGTCTGTGACACAACAGAATGTAGGTGCAATTTTCTGAGGAGTACATAAGGCCAAGGTTAACACTATCACATGGCCTTCTTCAAACTGGCAGACTGAACTTGGATGGCATACTCCTAACTGTCTAACCAGCACTTGATAGAAATAGTGTCAATAGCCCTGGAGATACTGCCCTAGCACCATACCCTTGACATCAGCCAAAGAGTTAAGTTTGAAACTCTTCTGCGTTTGCTTATAATGGGGGAAGGAAGTGTATGTGTAGGAGGGAATGATTTTCATGAGACTTAGGGTAGAGAGAGGGTACAGGACAGAAACAAAAATAAGGTGGAAAGATGGCAGGAAGGGATAGAAATCAGGGGCGGCTCCAGGGGTTTTGCCGCCCCAAGCAGCCAAAAAAAAAAAAAAAAAAAAGCCGCGATCGCGATCTGCGGCAATTCAGCGAGAGGTCCTTTGCTTCAAGCGGGAGCGAGGGACCCTCCGCCGAATTGCAGACGAATACCTCAAAGTGCCGCCCCACTCCAGAGTTGCCGCCCCAAGCACCTGCTGGTTAAGCTGGTGCCTGGAGCCGGCCCTGATAGAAATGCAAGTACAAGAGTGCTTTGTGCTCAGAAAGCCTCAGGACCAAAAGTAGGTAAGACAGTGAGAGCCCACTGACTAGCAAAGAGCAGCTCAGGTTTACAAACCGAATAACACTGTACTTGCTTGTTAAAAACTGATGAGGTTACCAGAAACACCCAGCTGATTTAAACCACACCAGAAGCTGCAAAAGAAAAAAAAGGATTTTAAAATTCTTCTGTATCTGCTGTAAATTGGGGAGTAGGGGTGGGGAAGGGAAGAAAACTAAGAAAACTAGAAATCCAGCCTATTTCTATTTAATTTGACTTTGTATCCTGCTGAGCAACAAACAATTCTCAAATAGTGTTCTGTCATGAGACTCAATATTAGCTGCAGGCTAACAAACAGGACGGTAAAGCACATGCTAACACCGAGTTATGGGATCCAAAAAGAGACTACCTAAGATCTTGCAGCAATTTGCATCTCCCTCACATACACACATCCCATCTGATGGAAAGTTTCCTGCTGTGAACTTGCTGTGCAAGGGAAACAAAAAAGAGACATGAGAGCTGGGTGGGGGGAAGGCTTGAGAAAAGGTAAAAAGGACAGGAGAGAAAAAGGAGTTGGCAGATTGGTACAGCTCCTTGAAGAAGGGACTGCTGTGTCTGTTGCGTAGCACAGTGGGTACTGGGCTATGATTGGGGTTCCTGGGTGCTACTGCTATAGTCATTATTCATAACAGCGGTTTTCAACCTTTTTTCATTTATGAACCTCTACAAAATTGCGAACGGAGGTGCAGACCTCTTTGGAAATCTTAGACATAGTCTGCAGAGCCCCAGTGGTCCACGGACAACAGGTGGAAAACCACTAAGTCATAATAAAGGGAGGAAATCAATGGAAACAGGGAGAGTCTTCAAATATGTTAAGAGTTTTTACAGAGAAGATGGTGATCAATGGGCTTAACCTGCAGCAAGAAAGAATTAGTTAAGATATTAGGAAAATCTTTCTAACTATAAGTATAGTTAAGCAATAGGACAGGTTATCAAGGGAGGCTGTGGAATCCCCATCACTGGAGGTTATCAAGAGCTGGCTGGACAAACACCTATCACTGATGGTCTAGGTTTACTTGGCCCTGCCTCAGGATGAGAGGTCAAGGCTTGATGACCTCTCATCGTCCCTTCCAGCCCCAACACTTGTATGATTCTGTACTCGGACATGGAAGTATTAGATTTTCATCAGTAAAAATCAAGTTCACTGTACATACACAAACCAGCAAAAATAAAATTGCCATTGATAATATAAATTTGCAGCTCGGCAAAATAAGAAAAATGTTGCTTGAGAACTTAGAGATCAATGTAAGGATATTTATTTTGCATATTTTGACATGCAAGGTTGACAATTTGTGTTTTAATGGTTAAAAAGCTCTAACTTTTTGAAATCATAGTCTACTGTCATGAAATAGTTATTTTTGACACCCTACCACCACCACGAATTTCCGGCAATTATAAAAATTTAAATTGATAAAGAGAACAAAAGCTTAAAAATAAACCAGGATAATATCCATAGAAATTATTAAAAGATGAAAATTAAATTCCACTAGGAGTCAGGGCCTGCAACAGAGCCAGTCTCCAGGAAACCTTATGAGCACAAGTGACTTGTAGTAAGTTACCTGGCTGGCTACACTGCCTGACTGGCATGAAGAGACAGCAGACCAGCTCTTATGCCCAGCTGCAGCACCACCATCAGTTTGCCTGCTGCTCAAAGCGTTTGCCCATGATTGTGATAGCTCCTGTGCCTGTTTGTTCCCAGCCTGGCCCCCACCTGGTTTCCAGCCTTGGACCCAGTCCTGCTCCTTCCTTCCCTCACTCCATGTAATCCATCTGTAACCCTCAGCTCCAGTTCCTGTCTTCTGACTTTGATCTGCCTCTGACAGTAGCTTCTTGTACAGCTAGTAGGTGGCACATCTGACAGGCTCCAACAGATCTTCTTAATTCCTTACTTTGAAACTAATGGGATTCTGGAACTGCCAGTGCTAATCTCCTTAGTTTTGAGCACAGTGACTAGTTTGTGCAGTTTACAAGCTACACCATCCTTTGACCAAAGCTTGCCAGCTCTTGAGATTAGAAGTGCAGCCTCAGCGTTTAAGTTCCTGTAACCAAACAGCAGTTCAGTTTAATAACTCCTCATATATCACTGCGTCAATGTTCATACACACCCCAAAACTCAAACGACTCTCATTTCCAATTCTTATCAAAAGTTAAATCTTTTGGTGGCCAAAATTTACTTTCAAATGGCCATATATTGCTTCTAACCAGTAAAGGAAAGGCAAGTGCCTCCTACTGGCACTTTTGGAAAGTGTTCACATACACTGCGTTTCACTTCAAATCTCCATTTCACAGCGTGCACCTACAGAGTGGATAATGGCACACGCAGGCCCTACAACCATTCTTTTCAAATGAGTTTAATTGTGCCTAATTTTATTTGAGCTTTCTACAAGGGCTTCCACATCATTCAGCTAAGTAGAGGTTATGGAGAGATCTATTTGTCATGGAAGTACTTCTTTTATGGGCTAATTGTTTGCAGACTCTTAAACACAAAGCAACAGGGAAACTGAATTGTAGGATGCCAGAAGAAAAAGGAGTCAGTAGAGCATGCACTATGCATCTAGGCTGGTTATTGCAGTCAGTGCATAAGAAAGTGTTCATTGAAGATACTGGGAATTTCTCAGGCCAAGCAGCTGCAAACTAAATTTCTTTTAAGACTCACTAGGTGTTACCAAATATACTGTAGCAGAGTTCATCAAGACTAATTAACAGCCACGTTACCACAAATTGGTCAAGTGTAGTAACTGTTCAGCAACTGGAAGTCACTCTCTTCCATCAAAACAAACTAAAGCCACATTAACTATCTAGAAGTTAAACAAAGGACCTAGCAGAAAGGACCTCTGGGTGCTAATCCCAAGTTCTGTCACTAACTTGTATGTAGTGTGACCACATGTCCCGATTTTATAGGGACAGTCCCGATATTCAGGGTTTTTTTCTTATATAGGCACCTATTACGCCCCTGCCACAACTTTCACACTTTCTATCTGGTCACCCTACTTGTATGACTTTGGCAAGCATGGCCCCCAGTTTTAGGTTACAGTGCATCAAAAAGGGGGTTTAAAAAAACTGAGTTAAAAAAAAAAACGCAGGAGAGAATTTTCCCCCCAAATTTCTAGTGTGGGTGTCTTGCACTCAGAACTCTACCTTCAGGTAAGTCAATCAAAGCGGTGTCACACTAAAGTGGGGCTTGGACACACTTAACGAAGCCACACCAGGTGTATAAGGATAACCGATTTTATTGCCAAAGTGTAATAAGCTTCCCAGCCTTTACGCTTTACTAAATATGTGCTTTCCAGCAACCAAGCAGGTAAGCAAGAATGAATGCTTACAGTCTTTCTGCTACGGACAGTCCCGGACCCCCCAGCCTCACCCTTGAGGGCTCCTAGCAGGCGCTGCTCCAGCGTGGGGAGTTCTTGGGCACCCACAAGGCCAAGGTCTGCAAGTGAGACTGTTTGTTTAAAGGAATTTTTATAGCCGTTTTTATCATTATTATTTTTTAGGAGGCGTATACATTCACAAGCAGGCTCTGCTAGGAAACACTATTGCTTTTTCTTTTTATACTTAACACTTTGGGGCCCTGCTTATTTTTTTACTTGTTTATTTAGTCAGAGTGGCTGCAAGCCAGCCTGGCCAGTTAGAGCTAGTTTATTACTAGCTCCACCTGGCCCATCCTGTAATAACAGGTCAAGGTAACTTGTGGTTAGCCCCAACAAGCTGTACGTACTCCGCACCTCAGGAAAATCAGGTCTAAATTGTCTCAAATTGGGCACTCAGAAATTGAAGCACCAGAATCAGAGGCCATTTTCAAAAATGTTGTCCTTAACCTCTATAAGGCTAGATGATGTACTGCTTACCTATCTGAAAGCACTTTGAGATGGTTGGCTGAAAGGCACTATAGAATGCAGTTTATTTTATTACAAGAAATGGTCACAACTCCATCTTTATCCAGGTCTAATTCTGAGTTATGTAAGCAGCATCTCCACATCTCTAGAAAACCATCATTTCTGAAAGTCTCTGACAGCTTCTTGTTAAACTGCAAAGTCTTTAAAAAAAAAAAAAAAAAAAATCTATTCCAAAGACAGGCTCAAGTATCAAGAGAAAGGCTCACCCTGTGATATTTTGAATCCATCTGGAACAAGAACAGATAAGCTTACATCTTACAGATGTCTGTTCTCATCCAATTGCCTGTTCAGTTTTGCAGTACAAAATAGCTTGGATAACACAGAAACATTCAAACTTCTGAGCACTTTTTAAACTAAATTTCTTGAGTTCCAGTCATCACTAAACGGACGTCATCTTTCAAACCACAATGCTGCAGGATAGGAAGAGAAGGAGAACATAAGACAACCTCTCTCAAAGGTGCCAGGAAGCAAAACATCTTTGCAAATCTTTGTATCACTGGTAGAAATTCTCCTGACAATGACTGGATTTATTAAAGAGTCAGAGATGAATCAGTCCCTGCCATTCTCATTTTAAAAGCTACAACTCTATCAGCTATATTCTCAGCTGTGTGCATCAACATAGCTCTACTGAAGTCAATGGATTGGTATCTGTTTTACATTATCTGAATATCTGGCAGATTCATCACTGGCAGATAGACACCTATTGCAATGATTATTACATTTCTAAACTGGTTGAGACCAACATATATTTATAATAGCTTAGCTAGATTCTGAGAAAGAACTGAAAATACCTGGATACTGAATATAAACTATACTGGGCTAATTTTCTATACTTACTTTACAGCGGAATGACAGCAACTATGAAGTAGTTATCGCTAGGGTTATCTTTAAAAACAAATCAAAGTTATCTGCACAAATCCAGCCGAATTTCTGCTAATTTCAAGTCTTTTCCAGTTAGTCACCTTGAGAGATGCAAAATTCACTATGCAAGGCTGGGCACACAATGGAGGGCGGGTTGCCTAAATCAGCATTTAAAAATGGAAGGCTACCAGAGCATCCTAGGTGTGCCAAGATGCATTAGAAAAGGCAACAACTGAATGAGCATAGACCCTGAAATTTCTTAAAGAGATCATCCTCTCTAGGGCTAGAACTGAGGGATAGCTTTCAAAGAACTATCACATGGCTCTTGGCCATCCTGTAGCGTGATTAGGGTGACCAGATGTCCCTATTTTATAGGGACAGTCCCAATATTTGGGGCTTTTTCTTATATAGGCTCCTATTACCCCCTAAACCCTGTCCTGATTTTTCACACTTGCTATCTGGTCAGGCTAATCATGGTTTACACACCTAAGGGAAAATAGAGTTGGGTAAGTGGCTTATTCACCTCAAGAAGGGCAACTGTGCATTCATCACCTCCATTCCTCCACCGCCCCCTCACACACACACACTGACAGCAGAGAGGGAAGCTTAGGTCTTTTGGCTCAGAACACTTTGGTCAGATCTAACATATCTAGGGAACTCATTAGCACCTTCCTCAAGTCAATAGGCTGTCCACCTTCCAGGAGCTATTTTTAAACTCCTTACTTCAGTTCTCCTGAAATCAATGACATGCTTTTGGAGAAAGTCCACTTAGCTGAAGTGGCTTGTGTACTTCTGATAGGTATAAGTAATTGTCTCTCTACCCACTTTGTCTAGCTCTGCAGGATTCTTAAAAGCCCCAATAATCAGAGGTCTGTGGGATTTGTATTCATAAAAACAGATGTATTGCAAACATTTGATTGGAATTTCTTTTGCTTTCTCCATACAGATGAGATCTGCAGAGCTCACTACACAATAAATTCATTCTTAGTTTAGCTGGTTTATTCTTATGCCAGTCTCTCTCACTGATTTTTCTTATGCACACTTTAGAAACCTGCTGCTCCCCCTCTGTAATTCAGAATAAACCAGGGACCAAACCAAAATATTTAAGAGCAAGAAGTTGTGCTGATGTGGGAGGGACACCAGCAAGGAGGTCTGGCCAAAAATGAGATGCCAGCTGTGATTTCCCCTAGGAGTACACACACACACAAACACACATACACACACACCAGCTCTAGCACTTATGCCTTGCTTTGTCTTCTTGATCTGTTCTTGCGAGCAGGCAGCTACAGAATGCAGCATTCAGAGAGAAGGAATCTGATGTCTCAGCTGACATGCCATTTTTCAGCTTTTCACAGCAGTAATGCACTGAAGCACATAAGGTATCTTTTCCTTTACAGGGACATTACACATGGGTTAGGCTACCACCCAGCAGTTGCATCTCACAACTGTTGCTAAGTTGGCATAAATCAGAGCAGAACCTTCACTGATACCAAGATTAGTGACAGATAAAACTCAAAAAGTCTGTCCCCAATTATCTAAACTTCGAAGGACTGCAGCCCTGTGCTGGCAATCTATTCTATACCTGTCACCTATTCTATACCTGGATGGAAGATGCTTGTCATATTCTTTGGCATATTCTCACAAGACTAGAAAAGCACTAGGTGAGGCAGACACAAATGAGACTAAATGATTTAACAATGTATGCAATTTTCATTCTCATGCTGTGTCTTCTTCCTTTTAGTTAAAGCCCAAAGACAAAAACACCACAACTGGTGTCTTTTCAACACCCCTGCCAGTATCAGAAACAAACAAGCCACCACATGAAATAATGAAAAATAATTAAAAAGGTGCAATTAAATCAAGCTCCCTGACATATTTTAAAGAATGACAATAGTGCTGAAATTCATTTCTGAGCAACCAGGAAGGTTTTCAGCTGGCAAAGAGTGAAAAAATGCTGATTCAACAGAATCTAAATTTTCATAGGAATATGTGAGTGTCCGTCCAAAGTTTCGATGGAAACCAAGCAGGGTATTTTTCAAACACTTGCATTCCAAAGATAAAGTCACATTGTGTAACAGAAAAAAATTGGAAGTCTGAAATCTCCCATCTGGCAAACTGGTTTCCACTGGTCTGGTTTGAACTCTACTCAAGTTATCCTTAAAATACAAGGCTTTAATTATTAAAAAAAAAAAAAAAAAAAAACAAGGGTGAGGACGTGAAATACCAACTGCCTTGCCAAACTGACAGAAGTGTTCTTGTCCTGCCATGCCTACTGGCATCCTCGCTTGGGTTAGTCAGAGCAAAAAGTTTATGACTTTTTACATTTATTTTCCTCAGAGTTTTGCTGCTGTCTCCATGAATGCATAAACTAGGGATTTATATCGTGTGACCTGCATCCTCTCCCAGCTTTCTCAAGGCCTAATCAAAATCAGCTGTCTAAAGCTCAGTCCAAACAAGATGAAGGTCATGCTGATAGGACAAAGGAAATGCATGGAATAACTTGCCTCTCTCTAACATCCCCTGCTATTGGAGGCATATGCCAAGAGGTTTATTAAGTCTGTCTGTATCTTTGGGGCCCTTTCGCCAAATAGCCACAGTGGCCAAGAATCTCATTTCCATGTCTGACTTGGCAAAAGATTGTGCCCCACCCCATCCGACAGACCTTGCCACAGTAATCCCACAAATCCATCACCTCTAGGCTTTATTGCAACTCCTATCTAGGAATGAAGCCACACCCTGAAAGAGTTCCAACGGGTACAAAACACACCAGCTTATTTTCTTAGCGGCACAGGTCATTGTGAACACATCACACCAGGGACACACTGATATTCAAAACCCTGCACATGGACGGCCCCAGCTACATGAAAACACCCCTCCCTCCGTGACCATGATTTCTCAAACAGCTGCCATGATTTCCACACGAATAACCCACATGTCCACATGCATCTGAAGAAGTGCGCTGTAGCCCAGGAAAGCTTATGCTCAAATAAATTTGTTAGTCTCTAAGATGCCATAAGTACTCCTGTTCTTTGCACATGAATAATGAAACTCACCCAATCAGGGATAGCTCAGATGTGTGGGAAATAGCTCTCAAGAGCTGGAGCTAGACTATGGAACTCAGTCCTGCAAAAGACACCAGCCAGAGATATCGCTGTATTCATAACTAAACACAAAAAACTCATTTGATTTAGCTTTCCCTCAAATTACACATGCACAAACAGCCGTATAAAGTAATCATGTTACTTCTACTATAGGCTGTAAAGGAAGACACAGACTGATGACAAGGGCTGTAAAAGGTAGATAGAAAAAGTTGTGGTTTTGTATGGTAAAGCATCCTGAATTGCAGGCACTCATCTGGGCTTTCTTTGAGCAGCATGCACTATTTGGAACAATGGAATCGGGCACAAGATCTCCCAAGAATTGACTCATGAAATTTCTACTTTGCATCAGATCGGAAATATCATGATTCCTGCTTTGCCCCAAGCCTGAGTAGCCAGCTTAGCATGGGGTTGCCGGGGGACAAGGGGATGAGTCTCTTCACCTGGTCACAAAGAAACTGTTGGGCATCTCCCAGAGTTTCCGTGACTCCATTCTACATCGTTTCAGACCTTCCTGCTCTATTGTATTAAATTAACTGACATATATTCCTCCCACTTGGTCCAATATTTTAGACACAGTAATAGGCAATAGTAATATATACACCTCTACCCCAATATGACACAAATTCGAATATAACGTGGTAAAGCAGCGAGGAGCCCCAGGCCCTTTAAATCCCCACCCAAGCTCCGCTGCCAGAGCTCCGGCCATGATTTAAAAGGCCCGGGGCTCCCCACAGCCACTGGAGCACCAGGCCCTTTAAATCACCCCCAGGGAAGCCGGTTCAGTCAGGAATGGTGGATTCTCTCCTCTCAGACCAGTTTGTAGAATCAATAGCTGGAATGAAAGAAAGGAAAAACCATGTGTAGGAAAGTTCAGATGTGGCAAAATGGTGAGAGGCTGAAATCTCTCGTTTCCCTTCACACCATCGCACATCCACCTAATGAGTAAAATTGTGTACTCCATTAACTAGACCATTAAAACAGTCTGTGAAATGAAGAATCTAAGCAATTAGCAGTCAGACCCAGACCTCAAGGAAGCGAGCACTGTATTTCCCCCAAATCCGTTGAGGAAGCTGACAAATGAGCTGAAGTGGCTTTCTTCAGCCAGGCATCAGCAGCAGAGCTGTTCTCATTTGTGAGAATAATTTCTGACACAGCAAAACCTTTACAGACAGTTCACACAAAACACGTTACCTGTGTCTGCACGAGGAGGTTAGATGAAGCAATCTCATTACAAACCGTATCAAATCTACACTTCTCATGGTGCCAAGCATGCAAATTCTAAGACTGAATCTAATTTCACATACAGGAAAATATACAGAGAGAGATAGCAGCCAACCCTAGGGGGAACCCTCATTATCACTGCTCAACTGATACTGCAGGTAGTGCCAACCCAAGAGACTTTTTCCTGTTCCCAAGGTGGTAATTTTGAAGATCTTGATTAATATGCTTTACTCAGGCAGATGAATCCAAATCTAGCCAGCAGCTTTTGCAGTCTGGGTGAGGAATTTTCATGCATTTCACTTACGTAACTGAACTTTACTATGCCTCATAGAAAAAATATTTGAAGAAGAATATTAAAACTTAAAATGCATGTATTCCTGAGCAGGGCTGACTTCATCACCTGAATGTTTTATAGGTGACTGGATTGGGTTTTCTAAACTATAGAAGTGGTGCAATACATTGCTACAAAAATTTTCAATACCTCATTTCACTTCCATAGTCATCCCTGAGATACATGGATTCCGATCTCACTTTCTTGGTGCACTTGCAGTTCTTAATCTGTTGTATTATTGTGCAATCATGGGGATAGCAAGCCAGCTGTAATGATTATCTTAAACCTGAATATCTGGAGTGCAGAACTATCCTTTCACCAAAGAACTATAAATATAGGTGCTTGGAAGAATTATTTTCAATTCCATTATCTCCATCTAAGCCTTTTATTACATATAAAAATGACTGGAAATTTGTGGGTATCCTAGATGATGGTGCATGCTGTATTTATCAAGGACACTAAGCCTTCTTTTTTGTGCTACACAGTTTATCCATGTTGGCCTCCAGGACACGCATGGCCTGCAGTCATGTGCATGCATTGCTCTACGCCATATACCCTTGCATGTTGTGCTTATAGTTTGTCTGCATATCTCAAGAAAATATTTGAGGACGATTATATATGATACATTTGTAGGTTCAGGTATAACACAAATAAGATCTCAATAACAGAGGGGAGTGACATTCTTTAAAAAGAAATCATACTTATAGCTCCAGCTTTGAACAGCCCTGGTAGTGCAAGGAGACCATAAAAAGGCAGCTTAATCCACCTTCCTAGGAATTCCCTGGCTGGCATGCGGCTGACAAATGATTACCACCCTCTCTGCCCCAGTATCAGGGCAGGGTTAGGTATGGAGCATAGATAGCATCCTTGTGCTACACCGATTCCAAGCTCCTGGATCCTTAGGGTGCTCTACCTGGACAGCTCCATGAATCAGGGCAGTGCAAAGGTGTACAGCCATCTCTCACTACCGCCTCAATTCAGTTCCTGTTCCAAATACAGCTCAACCACACCTGAGGATCTGGCCTGTTACCAGTTACTCCCTGATGGCCAGGATGACTCGACCACCACAGAAAGGGGAGGTGGGAAGGAAGCCCAGAGATGAGTCAATTCTTTAAAAAAGGTGCATCATTATTTTATCAGCATCTACACGGATTTACTTTACGAGTAAAAGTCCCATTTTCCTACAAGTTCTCAGTGTCCCCCAAGTGTGATCAAAGTACTTATAGGAGGCAGACCCCAGCCTATGCCCAAACTCCGCCAAATTCACCACCTGCTTTTCCTTTCTGCCCATATTCTGTGACTGGGTCTGTTCTTTGGAGCAGTTTCTCTTCCCCCAGCAGTGCAACCTAATTTGGAGTTCCCTCTCCTCCTGCCGCGTCTAGAATAAGCTGGGCCTGTGTTATACCAGCACCCTAGATCCCTCCCACCCCCAGGCAGGATTAGCTAGAGATCAGTAGTTAATTAGAGTCATCTGGACACACCCTAGTTCTATTTCCTGGAGTAACCAAACTTTGTACAGCTACTTCTTGGTAAATCTAGCTTCTTAGCTATCTCGGATTTTCCCTTGCCTTTTTCCCTCATGACAGTTTCCTCCGTCATGTGGTCCTGCGTGTGCATTTTATGTCTATAACCAGCTCTTCATAAGAGTACAGATTTATTTTAAAGTGTTTAAATAATTCCCATGCTTTTCACAATAGAAGCTCTTGATTCTGCCTCTATTTTTTTTTCCTGCATGTACTGTACAGAGAAGACTTACTGGCTCAGATCATCAGTACAGTCTTCTCTGAGTGGCTGACGATGAGTTAATAAATTTAGGATGAATTAAAGAGTAACAAGCAGCACCACTGAAGAGGAGATGAGAGGAAACAGCAAGCAAAGCTCCTAAAAAGAAACCACCTCAGCTTCTTGCTATACTGAAGGCATCAGCCCCAAGTGCCTGAGAACTCAAAATATAACTGAATAATAAACGTAGAGCTGTCCCAAATACCACATCCGAGATTACAGACTATATCTGTGTTGACTAAACAAACCCTTGGAAAAGCAACTAGGGGAAGTAGGAGGGGAACCAGAAAACACCTTAGGTGGTATGTAAAGAGCTTTGTCAAACCTCTCTACACACAGAGATCTTAGGAGAAATTAATGCCCTGTGAATTGAGACAATTAACATCAAACAGAGGCAATATAATGAGGGAACTTTATGGAGAGCAACATTCAAAGGAGAATTGGCTAGAGCAAGCTAATCTACATTCACTGCAATATTTCTTGATTATCCATCATCAGATGTTCTGAGCCCCTCATACCAAGTTACTCCAGAGAAGTAGTCACAGAGCTTCGGAGGAGTCCAGGAGAGGAGAGTGTAACAATTCAGAAACACTGATTTTTGAACTGAGAATAAGCCCTACTCCATCGACTTTTCCTCAAAGCTTAGAGATTTCCCCCCAGGGACTCTTATTTACTCTACACTCCACCCTAACCAAAGCAGTACAAGCTATCCTTTGGTACAGTGACTCACAGCTGCACACAGGAGTCTGGAATGGATCTGAAAGGTGTTTTATACAGTAACCAATAACCCCTAATCGGACTTTTTTGAGAGGTTTGGCTGTGGGTTTCTCATGTTTTTCCACAATAATCTTCTCTGTAGTTTGTGACTTGAGCAAACCTATAGCGATTTGTGGTTTTGCAGCAGAATTACCTAAAATGTGGTACTGACAAAATGAATAGCAAGTCTGCAAACCCAGACAGAGCAAACCCAAAAAATATGCTTGCCTAAATCCATGCGGAGCAAGACTTCCAGCTTCCACACAGCTCTAAAGCTGAGGCACAGGGCTTGGCTACATTGGCACCTTACAGCGCTGTAACTTTCGCGCTCAGGGGTGTGAAAAAACACCCCCCTGAGCGCTGCAAGATGCAGCGCTGTAAAGTGTCAGTGTAATCAGGGCGGCAGCGCTGGGAGCGCGGCTCCCAGCGCTGCACGCTACACCCATAAGGGATGTGGTTTACAAGCAGCGCTGGGAGAGCTCTCTCCCAGCGCTGCAGCTCTGACTACACTCACACTTGAAAGTGCTGCCGCGGCAGCGCTCCCACAGCGCTGCCGGGGCAGCACTTTGAAATTTCTCATGAAGCCATACCCACAGAGAGGCTAAGTAAAATTAATGGGGTGATTAACAAGGCCACCCGGCTTGTCAGACAGAGCTGAAAATAGAACCAAGAGTCCTGATTTCTCATCCCTTGTTCTAACAAACATTGCTAATCTGAAGAAAAACCAGAAGATACTTATCCTGAACCTCTCAAGTCATTTCTAGACTGCACACACTCAACAGCATTCAGATAGCAATCAGTCATCCAAAGAAAAAAAGTAATGTATTTTCCATATAGTGGTGACAACTGTTTATAAAACACATTATGTTATGTATGAACATCCTCTAGTGGATGGAATAGTCCTGGTTTGTTCACGTGCAGAGGCTCCCTGTATCAAAAGAGCTGCTTCTTTAGTTCCTTAACTATAGATCTATGGAATCAAAGAGCCCAGCACAGCAAAACACCTAAGCACGTGCTTAACTTTAAGAACATGTGTGATACCTCTGCTTAGTGTTCCATGCCTCTGCTTAGTGCTTAAAACAGGATCAAGCTCAAAGACTGAAAGTTGTCTTCCTGGTACTGCACGTACGACAATAGTCCATGGACAGCTGGGCTGTATTTTGCTATACTTTTGTTCTAACTGTACATAATACATACAGACTATTTGAAATATTATGAAACTGGCCAAAATTCACACTATTTAAGGTAAGTGGTAACAATGTAGTTTAAGTGTCTTTCCAACATAGCTACCAGCTTATGCAAAATTTTGTAGGTCCTTAAGATTTTAGGAGAAATCTGTATCGAACTGTTCTGCCATGTATATTTTGTGCGCTGTAAAATTATTCATATTCTGCTGTACAAGACCCAAGGAAAAATAATCCCACCACCACCAAATTTGCCGTACTCAGGCAAAACTCCCATTGATTTCATATTCCTTTCTTTAGTTTTGCTTCTATTCCATTCAGAGTAAATATACAACGCAATTAAATTCTAGCAATATATTACATGTGTAACAGTGATAGACCTTAAGTTAAGAACTAGAAGAAAACCCTAATCCCATGGAAACACCAACACTCCATAAAAGACGTATAATGGAATGATATATGTTAGCCTTCTTCGATTGTTTTGTTTCTGTGAAGAGAGCATGTATGAGTTTTGTCAGTTACCCAAGACTTATGCCAACTGATACAGAAGCCTGGGCTATCTCTACAAGTATTAGCATAATCAGTGATGGGATTGCAGAAAGAGTTTTTATGAGTAAAATAAAGGTATCATCTGAGTATAAAATTATTGCCATAATTTCAAACTCAGACATTTGTTTCATAAGCTTATCACTAAGGATTGCAACTATTTTACCGTTGTTCTAATTTTGTTAGACACCTGGGATTGCAAGAGTTCTTATATCACACAGAGTGTTTTATTTAATTTCATTCGCCAATTTATTTCCTTAGACGAAAGCCTGTCATTCCCATTTTAGTCAATGAGATTAGTAAATGTATTCAAAACCAGAATCTGTCCTTCTGTATTTATCAGATTACATGCATGTGCTGCAGAGAAACATGAGTTCCTCTTTTCCTTGCCAAAACACTCTAACAAATCTTATTCATAGGGAGGTAAATTGAGTCTTGCCAGTAGAAAAAACCAACTTTTAAATCTTGCTCTTTGTTCAAGCAACACCACATGATTGCGTGTGAAAGAGAAAAAACAAGAGACAGAGCATTAGCCCAAATCTAGTGAGTTTAGGGACAAGACGGTCAATTGAGCAAAACTTCAATTACAGACTAATTTAATGTAGACCCAAGTACATTATTGCAATTCAATAAACATCTCTTTAGAATTAAGCGATTCCAATTTGCTTTCATTTCAGCTGTGTGCACGCATTTAGAATTTGTTATTATCCACACCAAAATTAGTCAGATTCTTTCAGAAGCACTGATCCATGCAATCCCAAAGTGACACCACTGGTGCATGGGGCTAATCTCAAATCAACCACTGAAAAATGTACCTGCTTAAAAAAAAAAAAGGAGCAAGATTTGACAAAATAATACTTTATTAACACTTAACTATCTCTCCTTATTAGTTCTTCTACCATCTCATGATCTAGATGTCTAAGTACCTGTGTAACCCTAGCAACAAATTTATCAACAGCTCTTCGGCTGGACACTTCATCCATCGGTATTTACAACTTGCTCTTCCAATCATCTTACCTTCCTAGACATCACACTGCCAAAGACTGAAGACATGTATCAATCTGTAGTATATTGTAGCTGTGGTCAGATCAGTGCAATCAACCCAGATTCAGGAGACAATAAAGGTGACTTAAAGACAACTTTGAACTCTCCCCTCCTGATCTCTCCTCAGGTGCAGCTCAAGATCTGAGCCTGACTAGAAACCCCCTTTCCCTCGTCGAAGTAAGTTAAAATCGAATAGACAATTAATGTGTTGGGATTTTGTTAAAAAAATAAGTTTGCATGATAAATGACAGTTCACTCAGTGAATCCCGTCTGCTCTGGACCTAGCCCATTCCAAGCTTTTGGGGCAAAGGCTGACTATTTTTTTGGTAGTTGCAAAAAAAAAATTCTTGGGCAGTTTCAGCCACACTGACACAGGAGTGATAATAGATAGCACTGGAACAAAGACCTAGCTGCAGTCCTCCTCAATTAATATTGTTGCTCACTTGGCACCTCAGGGCAGCAGAAGAGTCCATCCTGACACCATTTACATAGCAGCATAGAACACACTATGGCACCTTGACAGGATTATTTGTGCCTTATAAAATACTGTTAGGGAACAAAACTTCAGTCCAGAGGTGGTCAAACTGTTTCATGGAAAAAATTCAAGTATCATTAAAAATATTTATAAATTTTAAGGGGAGGGATAGCTCAGTGGTTTGAGCATTGGCCTGCTAAACCCAGGGTTGTGAATTCAATCCCTGAGGGGGCTACTGAAGGTTCTGGGGCAAAATCAGAACTTGCTCCTGCTAGAGAAGGCAGGGGGATAGACTTGGACCTGATGACCTTTCAGGGTTTCTTCCAGTTCCATTAGATAGGTATATCTCCATATATGTTTATATTTATGTATAACAGACATAATTAAAGGGCTGATAAACAGGGTGGTAGCCAGAGAAAGTTTCCCTTCTTCATTCAGTTTTTAAAAAGAGGACTGAAACTCTTCTGTAGTTTACACCCTATATTTTACTTAACTTTAAAGTGCTATAAACTAATTAAGGAGGCAGATATTTAAGATTACAAATATTACACACAGAACAGCTGCCATTTGGGAGAAAAAAGGTACAATAGCTACACACACACACAATGCATGATATATGTGTTGTTGGGTTCTTGCCACCTACCTTTCACAATTAATTCCGCATAGTTTGAAACACCAGAGCCACCATCTGAGCGAATGACACACCGGTATTTGCTGATGCTGCGCTGAGATGTGTCTGCTACGCTGACTGTAGCAGAAAATCGTCTGTGGTTGACCACCCTGGTGACCATTAACGCTGTGTCCCTTCCATTCCACTGCTGCCAGGGAAATCAAATATAAAACAAGTGATGCGGATGTGGTTGTAAAACATGGCTTTTTTTAAAGCTACTGACCAATTTTTGTTATTATATTTTATAGTAACACAGTTACACTTTTTTATTTACCTGAATCTACCATGACAGAATTTACATGGGTGCAAGTTTCCAACAAACCTCCAAATGTGTACCCACAAAATGTACTGGATACCTGTTTGTGTGCACTGACATGCACTAGTACCCTTACATACTGATATGGGGGGTTGAATATGCTTTCAAGTTTTGCAGGTATGTTTCTGGATTGCATTTAACAGTTCGACTCATTATACATACAGCAATGTCTAGGTAGGAAGATGATCCAGACTTCCAGAGATGTTCATATACAATGTATTTGCATGCTTAATTAGCATGCGCAACTACTACAAATGAACAGGTATTGTACAGCCTTTTCTTTGTGGATGTTCAGATGTGGCAGTTTGTTTCAGACTAATTTGAAGACAGACCATTTGCAAAATTTGGATTGAGATCCACATTTAGATTTTGAACACTCTCAATTTTTGAAGATGTTCAGACCTTCCTGGATTTTGGTTAACATTCATTTTGGTTAATCTGGATTACCTATTCTCCACAACAACTGGAACTGAGGTAGGCGAAAGAACTAGGCAGATATGTAAGGCTGTGAAAATGTAGTGTCATTTTGCCAATTCCCAGCAGTGATTCTGGGTGATTCCAGACATTCTGGGTGATGTTACTTTCATGAAATGCTCCAAGTTTGAAGAGTGGTAAATAATTTCTCACTAGCAATAAAAATGCATCCCCCCAAACCCTTGAATCTGGGGCGGATGGGCATATTCTCACATTGCTTAAGTCAGAAACATTTTTCCACACCTCTAATCATAATGGCAGATGTATTTGGCAGCAAGAATCCAAGCAAGCTAATGCTTAAGCAACTATACATCTCAGAGGGTGGCTAGATTACAACATAAAAAAATTTCAGAAAAAATAGAACTGCTAGGATATGAAGGTGTGTGACAGCAGCACAGTTAAAGAGACTTAAGTTATTTTGTAAAACATTACATTTCTTACTGACGCAAAAGTTTCTCCCATACTGATTTTCATCTTTTCAGCATTAGACACATTGATTCCTATCCCCATCTCTTCCCCATGTTTAGAATGAAATTGGTATTTAAATTTGTTTTAAAAGTTTTAACTTAATTCCTTAGGCTACCAAAACCCTTTTGTTAATCAATCACGAATATCACAGCAATTCTGGCAATGGTGCGTACCCAGGGCCGGCGCTTCCATTTAGGCAACCTAGGCAATCGCCTAGGGCACCAGGATTATTGGTGGGTGGCATTTTGCCCGGAGGGGGCGGCTCCGGTGGAGCTGCGGCAGTCATGCCTGTGGAGCGACCGCTGGTCCGTGGCTCCGGTGGAGCTACCGCAGTCGTGCCTGCAGGCGGTCGGCTGCTCCCGCGGCTCCGATGGACCTCCCGCAGACACCACGGTGGCAGCTCCACCGAAGCCACGGGACCAGGACGGGGGGCGGTGAAATTGCCATGCGCCTAGGGCGCTGAAACCCTGTGCGTACCTGTCTGCAGAAGCAGAAGGTTCTAGAAATAGTGTTCTCTGTAGGCTTTATAATAATAAAGAATAGGGACTAAATTTTGCTCTTAAAACCCTAATGCAGCAAAGTTTAAGTTCAGTTGTCTTAAATGAGCCTTGCATGAGAACAGCTATACTGGGTCAAACCAAAGGCCCATCTAGCCCAGTATCCTGTCTTCCAACAGTAGACAATGCTAGATGCTTCAGAGGGAATGAACAGAGCAGGTAATCATCAAGTGATCCATCCCCTCACCCATTCCAGGCTTCTGGCAAAGAGAGGCTAGGGACACCATCCCTGCCCATTCAGTCTAACAGCCACTGATGGACCTTACACATGTGATTTGCTGAATCCAGACCTCAGTTGCAGCAGTGTACAACTTATTTTTAAGTACAGTTACCTTGCTCAGACTTAACGTAAGTACAAAAGCAGATTTTGACCCTGTGTGCATTTGAAGTACATACAGCAAAAGGAAGTTTTATTGGCTTCATTGGGATCTTTGTAGTTTAACACTACAGAGTTTAAAGGAAGAGAAGAATTATAGTATTTAAAAGCCTCTATGCACAAAAAAAGTTGTAATTTTAAGATCTGGAGCACTTTGAGGGCTAGAAATAATTAGTGTCCCTCAATTAGAAGCTGGAAGTCTCCCCTTTCCAGTTTGTTAAAGCTTCCATTTCTAACCCTATAAGGCTGTGAAGCTCAGATCTTAAGTCTGTTACTGTACCCAGACTTCTGGGGCAGGCAAGCCGTGCTATGGTGCAGGACACATGGAGGAATTAGACCTTTTGCTCCCCTGAACCTGGAGCCAGTTGTGGACTGGCTCAACCCTATAGTAACACAGAGCAATGGGGAGTTGGCAAGTGGGGGGACGGGTTGGAGCAAAAGGTGTAGCCAGCTTTGTACCACCTGGGTATTCAACGTAAAGAAAATAACTAGCTGCCCCTTTAGGGCATTTTTCCAACTGCTTTGTCTGCTGGTCCTGAGCCTGGGATCAATGTGCTTTGGGGGAGTGGGAGGGAAGAGATGATTCCACACAAGGTGGAAACATTCTTGATTTTTATAATTGATGTATTATAATGGCAGGTGTTTGAAGCAGCTTTGGCATTCGATCTGGTAGGATAACTTTCAGGGGAGTCTGCTGGGGCAAAGGGCAAGTGAGATGATCAAAGATGCATTATTATTATTTATTCTTAGCGTTGTGGCAATGCCTAGAGGCAGCAATAAGATCAGTATTAGGGCTCAGTCACGCAATCTTTGACTAATGTGAATAAGTACTACTCATACGAATAAAGGTTGCAGGATCAGGCTACAGGTTTACTATGAATGTAACAGATTTGTTACATTTTCTGTGGTGGCCCCACACAGCATTACCTTGAACTCTGAACTGCAACTTTAAACAGCTTCTTCAACAAAGTAGTTTGGAATTTTGCCCCTATCCCTCAGTTCTTCCTCACCTCTACTCATTTTGACTATGGATGGTGTCATAACTATAAAGGGAAGAGTAACAACCCTCCTGTACACAATACTGTAAAATCCCTCCTGGTCAGAGTCACCAACATCCTTTTACCTGGAAAGGGTTAAGAAGCTCAGTGAACCTGGCTGACACCTGACCCAAAGGACCAATAAGTGGACAAGATACTTTCAAATCTTGCAGGGGGGAGGCTTTTGTTTGTCCTCTTTGTTTTTGGTGGTGTTCGCTCTTGGGACTAAGAGGGACTGGACATCAATCCATGCTCTCCAAATCTTTCTGAACAAGTCTCTCATATTTCAAACTTGTAAGTAACAGCCAGGCAAGGTGTATTAGTTTATCTTTGTATTCTCAACTTTTGAATTTCACCTTTGCTAGAGGGAGGTATCCCTGTTTTGTTGTAACTTTGAACTAAGGCTAGAGGGGGTTCCTCTGGGCTCTTTGAATCTGATTATCCTGTAAAGTTCTTTTCCATCCTGATTTTACAGAGATGATTTTTACATCTTCTTTTTTAATAAACTCCTTCTTTTAAGAACGTGACTGATTTTTCCATAGTCCAAAAACCCAGGGGTTTGGGTCTTTGATCACTTTGTAACCAATTGGTTAGGATCTTATTCTCAATCCTCCCCAGGAAAGGGGGTATAAGGGCTTGGGGAGATATTTTGGGGGAAGAGAAACTCCAAGAGGGCGTTTCCCTGTTTCTTGTTAAATCACTTGGTGGTGGCAGTGTACCAGGTTTTAACTTAAGCAGGTAGAAATAAGCTTAGGGGACTTTCATGTGAGTCCCCACATCTGTACCCTAGAGTTCAGAGTGGGGAAGGAACCCTGACAGATGGTTAGAAGGAAAGACTACCAGCCCAAGCTTCATGGCACTTTACCTGGAGCCAGAGTTTGTCGTGCTGAGACCACTTCCCCCCGGCAATGCACTGGAATGTTGCATTCTGTCCCACGTTGACCTCCACATTCTGCAGCCGCAGGAAGTGAGGCGCTTTTCCTAAAAAAAAAAAAAAAAATAAAATAAAATAAAAAAATCAAAATATTACCCAGGTAGAGCGTGACAGTAGTTGATGGTGTCATGTAGCCATGGGAAGATCCAGGCTCAGCAGATCAGAGGTTTCCCCATTGACACAATGCCAGCCTTCCCCATTAACACAGTGACTTCACAACGTAAAGCCAAGCAGTATTCTTTAATTATTTAACATGGGGAGATTGATCTTATGCGGTAAGGCCAGATGGCTCATGTAACCTTTTGGTACAATAAGAAAGTGCGCTAAGTATCAGCTCTACAATAGAAGTTCACAATTATTTCTAATCTGCACAGTTTCATTACTGTTTGCAATAAGCAAAGAACAATTTCTTCTGTGGAATGGGAAAATGTCACAATTTAAAGGGTCAAACATTCAAATAGTGAATTTGCAGTGAGTGATAGACACAAGCAAGTTTTCCTAAGGCTTTTTCAGGTTCATTGACTGTGAGGCAAAACCCTGGAGTTTCAGATCTATATCATTTTGTTGTTCGATTTTAAATGTCCATTCCCTCATTCACCAAAAACAAAACAAACATACCATGCACACACATACCAGAACAGACCATTGACTTTTAGAACTAAGCAACAAAGCCAGGTTGTTTCAAGTCTGAGAATTAACTGAGAGGAAAATAAAGCATTACAAGATGAGCACAGAAGGCTTTGAACTTTATAATATTCCAACTGACCATTTTTAAATGAAATTCACCTGTGCAGGTTGCCAGCACAAGGTGTATATATTACTTCTATCCCTAGGCCTTGTGCTGTTTTGAATTTTATTCTGAGTTTATTACTAGATTTAGGATGATATAAAAAAAAACATGACAGATCAGTGCACATTATTATGACTAGACTTTCAATAGGCCATGTCATTTCATAGACTATATCCAACTATATTCCCAGGCAATCACCATTAAGTACCTGGAAAACGGTGTGGGCACCTATAAGCCTTTATATATGCAGAACAGGTAACAGCATCTGGACACCTATTTATATGCACATATGCTGGTGCAAACAAGTTTGGCAGACATTAACAGAGGCCAGTTGAAAAGATGGTCCATTGTATGTACGTCTGTACTGTATAATATAGTGTTTGCCATTCACTTGGATTGCAAACAGCCTAACCAGCTGTCCTAAAGTATCCCTATATTATGATCTTTATGGCTGGTCAGTAGTTCTAGCAAAATCTATTGAGAAACCAGCCTTTGGCTGAAGGTGGATTATGTAGCCCTGTTACCTGAAACAGAGGCCTGAGCACAAGTGAACAATGTGCCGCAGCAGAAGTTATAACAGCTGCAGTGGCTGGAGAACTGAGACATCTAGTTTTCCCCTTTGTGAATCAGTAGGGGCCAATTCTTTGCACGTCTACTGATTTTTAAGCTTGTCTGCCACACCTAAGCTATGAAAAAAAGCAAAAATTAGGTGAAAATAAGGGCTAATAACGTCAAACTCCTCCTCAGCACAAGTTTCCCAGCAGTGTTCCGGATAATAACTATTGTAAAATGAATGAGAGAGGTGAAAGCCATAAAAGTTCACATAACATGTCATTGATATTTCAAGGTGACTTTCATTCCTGGAACTCTGCATGTGACCCTGAGCAGTAGAAGGGTAAAGCATTAGGAAAAGCTACAGGGGATTTATAGTTTATATGGAACACCATACCACACAGGTTGAAAAAGTCCCCCAAAACAGGGTATGATGCACATGGTTTGGGCCACTTTATACTGCTATCAGTCTCCTTTTTAAGCTTCAGCTGTGTGAAAAACTTAAAAACACACGGATAGCCATACATAGACCAATGGTCCATCTAGTCCAGTACCCCGTTTTCTGACCTCGGACAGTGCAAAATATTTCAGTGAGAATGAACAGAACAGAGCAATTTCGAGTGATCCATTCACCATCATCTAGTCCCAGCTTTTTGCAGTTGGGGTTTAGGGAAACCCAGAAAACAGGGTTGCCACACAAGCTCAACTCCATCAATACAATTCTAGCAGTCAGATCCTACAGTTACTGAAAAGAATGGGAGTTCTCCAGTTAAGAACCCAGGATTTGTCAACTGGTACTAGCCAAGTTGTGATGCATGGCAGCTATGCTGCTCTGTTTAAAGTTAAAAGGAAGGAGGCAGCTGAAGTCCAATTCTTTCTGAATATTTATAGGGAATTTTTTTTCTTTCTACATTTCTCAAGGAACAAAAGTGCTTTAGCAGTCAGTTGTGGACAACAAATAAGCTTCCAGAATATGAGGGGAATAGAAGGCTCAGAAAGTGATTAAGCCTTTAGGGCCAAATTCTCCAAACTGCTCAGCAGGCAGCAATTTCCCCGGAGAATAGGAGCTGTGCATTTTTGAAGATCTGATGCTTAATACATGAGTCAGATCAGTGAAGTGTGATATTAGCAGCATTGCTGTTTCTCTGCATAGATTTCATACATAATGATGTCAAATCAGGAAATCATCCCTATTCAGTAAAATACTTAGACGTGCTGAACTTCAATTTGGGACTTGCACACATACTTAAGAAATGGGATTAATGGGATTAGGCACCACTTTAAATGCTTTTCTGAATTTCAGCCAGAGCCGGTGTCCTGTTTTTCCCTTTTTACAGCCAATAACTTTCTTGCCCAGTCAATGCCTCATGACTGGGTAAGCAGATTCCTTGCTACTGAGAGGTATTAGCCAAAGTGTTACTCCATGTAAGCACACCATTTGGGGGATTTGTTTGGATGCTGCCAATCAGCTGCAGCATGTGGTTAATATTGATAGCAATTATATCTTAATGAGGTAAATGCACGCAAAGGCATAGACAATGGGGACATGTCATAAATATACATATAATAAAGTAATAATGGCGATTATCCATAACTCAGTGATCAGAACTGCCCTGTTATATTAAACTGGTTCATATCCCCTGACATCTATCACATTAAATGTTAACTGTAGGAAGCCACTATTTAAAAGTTGTAATTAATCCCTGTTATATGCAGCTCACTGAGGTTACAGTAAATAGACACATGATCAGGAAGTGATTTCAGGAAGTGTAGCAGCTGTACTAATATACCTGGAGCTGTGAACTGGTGAGCAGAGAGATGTAAAGCACAGTAAATGGAGTGGATGGTTTGCTGCCTTTCCAAGTATGACTGGGCAGATAGAAGACACTACCGTAGGTGCTGTACAGGACCGGCGCCAGGGTTTCTCACGCCCTAGGCGCACAGCCATTTCGCCGCCCTCCACACTGATCCTGCGGCTCCAGTGGAGCTGCCGCAGTCATTCCTGCGGAGGGTCCGTTGGTCTGTTGCTCCGGTGGAGCTGCTGCAGGCATGCCTGCGGGCAGTCCACCGGAGCCGCACAACCAGCCGACCGTCGCAGGCATGACTGTGGCAGCTCCATCGGAGCTGCGAACCAACGGACCCTGCGCAGGAATGACCACGGCAGCTCCGCCGGAGCCGCCTGCTGCCCTCCCTGCAAAATGCCGCCCCCGAATAATCCTGGCACCCTAGGCGATTGCCTAGGCTGCCTAAATGGCTGTATATGCAACATTAGATCATGACCAACAGACCTGAGGTGTCACCCAACAGTGCAATTCAATCCCAAACTCTTCATTTATTGAAACTCTAAAGGGCCTGGGAGAGCTGAGGATTGCTCAGGAGAGCATGAGTCTCAGCTCAGGTAACTGAATTGATTGAAGGGGAAGAGCACGAGGCATGGCTAGACTCATTAAAGGGCATGACGTCTCTTACAATGTTTTTAAAAGGAGATTTTTAAAAATTCTATTTCCCTTAAATAGCCAAACTAAAATCCCGGATCTATACAAACATGGGGAAAGTTCAGTTCCAGTCAAAAAATCCAAATAGGACACATCACATATAGATAAAACTGAGGGGACAAATACAGCACTAACCAGCTTGCACAGTGAAATGGACTTGTATTAAACTCTCTGTGTAAGCTTGTCTCTCTCACCAACAAGCTGCTCCAGTAAAAGATATTACTTCACTCACCTTGTCTTCAGTCCACAGTAAGTTGAACGTTTTGAAAAATGATACATATTTTTTAAATACTTTCATGGAACTGCTGAGTGGATTTACACTCTGTTAAAGAAGATAGCTTTGGGGTATTTGGGAATGTTGCACTAATGTGTGCAAATGAACTTTTTAAAAGTTAACTGTATTATCAAAAAACCTTTCATTCTTCCTCCTTGAATAAGAGCTAACAAACAATCAGAGCTTTATATTGCTTTAATAATAGAGAAAGATTTAAACAGACATTTTGGCACTGGCTATAGATTCAGAGCTTTGCTGCCTGTTGCACGACTTGCAAAATTATGTATTTATTCCAGGCTGATTGCCTTCACTCTGTAAGCATTTTGGAAGAATAAAAGATGATGTTTTAGAGCTGATTGAATTGGGTGAATTGCTCCTTCAGACTGCAAAGCCTGGTATAACACATTAACATGGCTAGAGAAAGAAAGAGTGCTTACTGCATGGATGGGCAAGGACTCTGACTTCATCCACAGCTATGTACCCCGGATGTCCCTTCAAAGACACGGATTCAAATATCACCTGAAACACAGTGAGAAAAGCCTTTCTTACAAACACTAGCTGCAGGAATCATTTTAACGTTTGCCCCCTTCCACCCAACCCAAGTGCTTGAATCATTCAGGATTTCACGATTCTGTCATTCTTGACACAGACTAAAGACCTGTTCAAGCGTGTGCACGCATATCAAGATATTCTCTCAACTACGTTCTGGATTGAATTTCAACTCCATTTGGTACAGAAATTGCTAGAGATTTATGATAATCTAATTTACCTTGTTACCAGGAACAGAGAACCCTTTGTCAGTCTTTTATTTGGAATAAAGACCCACCTGAGCTGAAATTCTGTGTTGATCTGAGGCCCACTCTGGGAAGTCAATAGACATGGAGGGTGTTATTTAGTCTGGAGAAAAGAAGAGTGAAGGGGGATTTGATAGCAGCCTTCAACTACCTGAAGGGGGGTTCCAAAGAGGATGGAGCTAGGCTGTTCTCAGTGGTAGCAGATGACAGAACAAGAAGTAACAGTCTCAAGTTGCAGTGGGGGAGGTCTAGTTTGGATATTAGGAAGCACTATTTCACTAGGATGGTGGTAAAACACTGGAATGGGTTACCTTGGGAGATGGTGGAATCTCCATCCTTACAGGTTTTTAAGGCCTAGTTTGACAAAGCCTTGTCTGGGATGATTTAGTTGGTGTTGGCCATGCTTTGAGCAGGGGATTGGACCTCCTGAGGTCTCTTCCAACCCTGATATTCTATGAGCCTGTTATAGATCCTATTAAGTGGGGTCTCATGACTACTCACTAGGACTGATGTGAGGGGAATCCAACTCTCTGTGGTCTGGATTCCCAGGGCTGTTTTAAACCCCTGGATCCTGAACAGAATCCATCCACTTCCCCAATCTCGAGGTCCCTAGACTTACTCTCAGGGCACAGATCTGTCGTCTAGAAGCCCATCCTAAGAACTGGAACCCACTGTTCAGCCGCCTAGCTCATCTGGGAACAGAAGTCACCCCTCAAACTCCCTCATCCTTAAAACACACTGTCTCCCAGAACTCCACCCCAAAGCTGTGAAACTTCTGAGTTGTGTGGGTATGCAGCAGTTATGAAGCAGTCAACACACTTACTCCTTGCACTGAGTCTAACACATTTGCTCTTTTATACTTCATCCTGTAAAGCACAAAAGTACAGATCATACACAACAAGCAGCCTCTTAAACCACATGGTGCCTCACTAGCTCATTCTTCCATTGTAAGCCCTTGGGGGACCATCTGGGTCCAGGAAGGCAGACAGAACATCCCATGTCTTATTCAGGCTGTTCCATACTGACTGGCCTCTCTCCCTCATGGATTCCTTCATCCAGCTTGCAGGACCTTGCTCCCTCCTGATCCATGTTTCCTCTTCCTGTCTGGCTTCCCTGTTCCTGTGTGTTTCTCTATTTAAACCCCTCCTGGTCATTGAGCCTCTTTTGTCCTGGTAAGTTTCCATTGCTCCTAGCCTCCTTGCTCCCTTCTGAGGGATGAACTGGACTGGATTTCCAAAGCTTCAGGTCACCCATTGTTCCCAAGTGTTTGCATCTGAATAGGGTCACTGAGCCCTAAGCACCCACATTGTCTGTCTGGTGTGTCTACCTGGTATGGAACCTGTCTGCAATGGTAGATCCACGAACATAGAGGCATTCATGATACAGCAGTTTTTCAAAATACAATATCACCATTCCAACCAGAATTCATAAATTGAACAGAGTCCCAATTAAGACACAGGACACAGTTGACACCTTGTCTTTCATATGCCCCACAGCTGGGGAATGGCTTACATACAACCAGGGCTGCCCAGACGATTCAGGGGGCCTGGGGAAAAGCGGGGGAGCTGCAGTGCTTGTACTCACCTGGCGGCGGTCCGGGTCTTCGGTGGCATTTCGGCAGCGGGGGGACTTTCAGTCGCTCCATGTCTTCAGCAGCACTGAAGAGACCCCTGCCGCTGAAATGCCACCAAAGACTTGGAGTGACTAAAGGGCCCCCTGCTGCTGAAATGCTGCCAAAGACCTGCACTGCCGCTGGGCCAGGGCTCGCGGGGCATTTCGACGGCGGGGGGCCCTTCAGTTGCTTCCGCAGCAGCACTGAAGGGGCCTCACCACCAAAATGCCACCACAGACCCGGACTGCTGCTGGGCCAGGGCTCGCGGGGCCCCTGAGGGGCCCAGGGCAAATTGCCCCACTTGCCCCTCCCCAGGCGGCCCTGCATACAATATCTGTGCAAGCAAGACAGCTGTAAAATCACAGCAATGCATCTCAGTCTCCAGTTGCTGGATTTCAAGAAGAGTCTTCTATACAGGATAGTTTCTCCCCTTTCTGAATCAAACCAACAGAAATGGAGAATGAAATACTGTTCTAAAAAATATGATATGTAGTATCTCTACACGTGTTGTATGTTAATTTTTTTAAAAAAAATCTATCCTCATGGAGGAGAGGATGTATTCAGAAGAGCTGTTTAAGAGTGCTATACCGTATGGCAGCGAACATGCCCAAGCAATCTGGGGCTGCACACACAAAGACATCAAGTTACACAGCAGAGCAATAATGGGCTTTTGCTGTAACCCAGAGATTGCTCCTGGAATACTGTTCTCAGTTTTGGGCACCTCATTATCAGAGAAAGACAGACAGACTAGGAGCTCAGAGAAAAGCTCAAGAAAAGAAAAACAAGCCAATGCAATTTTTAGAGAGAAGAACTGAGTATGTGCAATTTGTGTAGTAAACTGCTAAAGGATGGGGGAGGGCAGAACAGAACTGCTTGGAAACATTCAGATGGTGCAAACAACAAGGATAAGGAGAAATTTAGCATGGTATGGCTGGAATAAGGATAAAGGAAAAAGGAGGCAGAATATCAGTGGCCGTTCAGCTGGCTCTCTGCACAGAGCTAAAGTTCACTCACAAAGAACATTTTTATTGATAGAAAGATAAACTACCCCATTTGGTCAATATTTGGTCTCTATGCACTGGCAACACCCAAGACAGTCAATTAAAGCAAATAGTCAATGGACTTTCTATAATCAAATAGGGTTGGTTTGTGTTGCATCTGGGTTTCCAAAACGTTATTTCTACTCAAGTTTGTCTACTTCCTTTTTTATGGAAGAAAACCCTAAAGTTGTACTACTCCTAGTATACCAAGAACACCCCAAAATTAGACCTTTTGAAATAAAAGTCCTGAAAAGACAGATTCAGCAAAAGCATTGGAAATTGTGTGAAATGGAAGAACAAGGGGGCAAAGGATTTAAGATAAGCAAAGGTCAAGTACTGAATAAAGTCAGGAATGGAATTTAAATACATAGGACAGTAGTTAAGGAACAAACTACCCAAGGTACAGCAGCAACAGGATAAATTGGTAAAACCAGTTACTGAAGAGTTAGGCAAATATCAGAGAAAAACCACATGCTGGGATTACACATGCAGCTTTGAAAAAGGAAAGGGTTCTTCATGAGCCACGTACTTGCTTTCTAGTGCTATAGTGGCATGTAATGGAACCTCTTGCTTATGCTCTTTAAAGTGAGCGAGTTCTTCGAGAAACACATTGCAGCGATCAGGAAGATGATCTGAGAAATTACTGCTGCAGCTCCTTTCAAACTTAGGTTGCAAACTGTAACCTTAATATTGTTTTAATTTTTGAATACACAAGGAAGGAAGGTTCAGTTGGAAAACAGTCTGCCCAAAAAACATCTTAAACCATGTTATCAGCTTCCATACCTTCCACTCAAGGAAATTTCTTCAGAGCCCAGACTTCTCACCTTCAAGAGAATTCTTCTGAGAAAGTTAAGGGCAATGCCTAACCTATCAGTAGCTGGCAAAAGCAAATGCTAGACTACAAAAGCTTCTGTTCACTACTGTTGACTATCCAATGTGTAATGTAATGTCCTTTATGGCATACTGGACTGACACTGGACTGAGACAGATGGCTCAGGGCAACCACTGCTAACTAAGTTAGTAGATGAGAATCAGCCCCACACATTCTGCCCTCGGCCCCATGTTTTCCACCCCTCTCAATTATCTGAATCTGCAGAACAGTTGTAGGCAAGTCTGCTTCAGAAGACGTCTCACTCTCTGCCTGCTTGCCACCCTGAACTCTTCATGCTCTCATTTCTTCCATCAAGCCAAGCTCACAGAACTTCCTTCTCCCTTTGCATTGCACCAACCTAGACTCCAGCACCATGACAGCAGACCACATTTTCTGGGAGGCAGAGAATAGGGGCTCAGGGCCTGGAAGAAGCTGAGATGTATGCTAATTTAAAGGCCCAATTCTATATATGTGACATGTTTTACTCCAATGGGACTCCTTACTCATTCTGAAAGTTGCAGATTTTGGCCCTTAATACTGTTTTGCATTTTAACAAACTGCTCAAAGCTTAACAGGGAAACAGAGAAAATGCAAAGCTTTACACTTTTGGAACCTTCTTAAACACCTTTGAGAATAGTAAAATCCAAGCCATTTCATATTTCTTTCCCAACAAACAACCCTTACATGTTACTGCTACTTTATACAAACAGTATCTGTTTTAGCAAAGTAGCCTGCTTCATCTGTTGTACTACAACTGTTTTCTTAAGGCACAGATCAATAATGTTCCTTGCTGTACATCACACTAGCTTTTACTGGCAGACTCCAATACTGCACTTGGTGCATTCTGGAACTTAGCTCATCTTTATGGCACACAATAATTCAGTGATTACATGTATAAACTCTCTCCCAGTCCTCTTACCACTTTTCCTCACTATGCTAAACACCTATTCAGGCTGGGAATCCCAGTGTGACAAATTATGGGGTAGCCATTATAAATCTCCACCATCCATATTTTATATATATGTCTCAACAGAATGTATAACTGGATAACTCATGTGAATCTTGTGCAGGATTCCCAGCATTGCAAACATGACCTCAGGAAATTGGCTTGGTTACCAGTATTCAGATAGCCAGACTCTCTATAGCTTTGAGTAGTAGCTGAAGCTTCCTGGGAGGGTCAGGCACAAGGCAGATGTGTCTAGATATTTATTTCTTAACAGTGGGATTTTGAAAAGCATCTAGAAGAGTTAGATGCCCAATTTCCCAGCCTAACAACACAACACTGTTCCTGCTAATGACTCCAGAGGCTCATCTGTGCATCAAGAACATCCTCCACATTTTGTCCGACACAAATTCTTTGTTTTGATGTGGAGACAAATTTTCCTGGTTGTCCATTACTTTTGAAACACTATCTTAAGAGTTCATTGTGAAACACTGGACATGCTTCCAGGCCTCAGTGAATCAGTCTGCATTTCTCTGGCATTCACTACTAGATTAAAATTGACAGTAGGATGTAAAGGCTTTTAAACCAGGAATATTTCTATGGCTCAGGATCAAGATGTGCCACTTCCTGACAATTGAGAGATGAGGAGCCCACCAGGCATCCAGGTACCCAGATTACAGCCATCTTTGAGTTCAGTCTACCCGTAGCCTCAGGTGTTCCATGAGGTCACCAACAAGAGTGAATGGGGACAAAGTTTCTCGCTTCGTCGTTTTAAATACACAAATTTCCCTCAGTCTATTCTCCACTGTCTTGGTTGAATGTAGCAAGACCTGAGATGACCATTGGTTTATAGGCCATCAGATGGAGACAGTTTGTACAGTTAGAGACTGGTGAATCTGTCAGGTTTAAAAGCTATCCTTAGAAAAATGAAAGTTTGAGCAGAGTGGGAACGTCTGGAAGGACCAACCACCAGGAAAAAAAAAAAAAAAAAAAAAAAAAAAGGACAAGAACCAAAGTGCTGGAAGGGAAGAAGTCACTATGGCTCAGATTTTTTTTTTTTTAATCCCATCCAGTTATTAAAAGTGGAGGAAGAAAGTCCACTCAGCTATGAAATGTTATCTACTGTAATTCCTATCCCATTTGTTCCTCTGATCAGCAATTTATGTACCTCTCCTACAATGTGTAGTGGGCAGTTCCCTGCCATTCCCTTTTTCCTCTGATAGAACAGTAAAAGTGACCTGCATGAAAAGAAAGTGCACTCATTTACTGAATTAAGGCCAAGAAAGTGCATAGAAAGGAGTTTGGAACAAGCCGTATGATGGTGCAGTAAACAGGTGGCTGCAAAATTAATGGAGTAAAATATAATTGAAATCAACTATAATGAGTTTCTCCTGGAAAAGTCAGCAAGAGTCCAAAGCATGGCATGCACATTCCTAATAAAGTTTCATTCACTTAGCCCCTAAAGTGGCATATTAGTGCTTCTGTGTAAATAAAATTGCAGTGGTCCCTCTGCACAGCACAGCTACTCCCTGATCTCACAAGCCAGCTGACTCCCAACTTCCCACCAGACAGCACTGCAGCTGCTCTCTACATCTGCCTTCCTTCTTTGGATGAACAATTTCTTCAAGCTAAATAGTCCTGAACCACCCACCTCCCTTCTTCCTCTAGGGAACCATTCCAGAAGAGTAGAGTGCTACCTGCACTGAGTATTTAGAATTTATCTGCTGCTTACAAATAGTCCTCTTGTTGTGAAATCCGGCTTAGATGACTGAAGCCCAGCCTCTGTTTGGGAAAGACTAACAATGAGACAACCACTATGACATTGCAGCCACATCTGGACTTGATCGACATTTCTAACATCTTTCACTCAGGCAACATGTTGATGTCACTGAAAAACCCCTGATTAACGGTTAACGACATCTGGTGGCAGCAAACAAAAAATCATGGCAAACTACATTAAATCCCCCAGTAGCCTTGGATACACTCAGATGTTGGCAACAAGATAGTAGCTTCTGGTGGGGATGCTCTTGAATGAGCGCTCAGCACTATATGAAAGGGCCGTGATCCAGATTAGGCTACTGTCATATTCTCCTATTTGAGTGAAATTGATTCAGGAACTTGAACAGCAGCAGAACGAGACTGTTCGCTTCCTCCTTGTGCTAGGAGTGCCCACTGTTATGTCCACAATCTGCATGGAATGCTGGAAGGTCAAAGCATGTAGTTTCAGTTCAGGATTGGTATATGAAGCACCTCACAGTCTAAGACTTAAGAAACTTGACTATTCTTCCCTAGCGCTAATTCCTTTGCCCATTTGAGGCTGACTGCTGGGAAGGGTCTGTTCTTACTCTTTTCAGAAACCAGGACTGGGACAGGATGCAATGGGTTTGCTGCTCTTAGCCCTGTTCCCAGTGGACAGGCGTCCATACCACAGAAATCACCATCATTGGCACTCACTGGAATTCAGATGGGCTAACTTTCATTCAGCATGCCCTCCAATCTGAAAGGGGCCTGGGCTTTTAAACTAACAGGACTATCAATCTTGGTGCAGGCTGGTGCAGTTCCAGCGGATGTAGTTCTGACCTACTTCCCGCTCTTGGGGAAAGGGAGAAGAGCTTGAGACACCAGAGAGGAAGTTACTCTAAGACTCAGGGAAGGAGTCAGCCAGGCAGCAGAGGCAAAACTGTGCCACAAACAGCCCTTACTCTAAACATATTCCAATTTATTTAGCAAGTTTGCAAGATGGCAAAAATTGATCCAAAGATGCCCTATTAGATGCCAAGCTGCTGGTGTTAAGTTCAACTCAGTAACTCCAGCAGGGGAAGGGAGGACTCAGAAGAAAAAGCAAACAGATGGAGAGCCCACTCAGATTAGGAATCTGGGCCAAGCTTTCAAAAACAGAGCAACCACCCAAATGCAAAGGTGAGTGAACAAATGTCAAGCACTCTTGCTCATGCAGTCAGTTGAGGTGCATGGGCAGACTGGGTTAAGTATGTGCAGATAGTTAGTTAAATGTCTAGATAAATGTCATGTATATTTACCCATTTTTATGCAGAGCCATGGTAAATGCAGGTGGAAGGGTTTACACATCCTTATTCTCAGAACACATCAGTGCTGACCACCAACTGGCTCAATAAAGCCCTCCCTTCAGAAGCTGAAAGCCTTCTAGAAGCAAGAGTGTTGAAGAAATTCATGGAGGATAGGTCCATCAATTCATGGATAGGTCCATCAATGGCTATTAGCCAGGATGGGCAGGAATGGTGTCCCTAGCCTTTGTTTGCCGGAAGCTAGGAATGAGCGGCAGAGGATGGATCACTTGATGATTACTTGTTCTGTTCATTTCCTCTGGGGCACCTGGCAGCGGCCAATGTCGGAAGACAGGATACTGGGCTAGATGGACCTTTGGTCTGACTCAGTAGGGCCATTCTTATGTTCTTAAGAAAGCAGCATGCTTCAAGATGCCTGGAGGCTCCCACCATACAAAATCACCACATACAAGCCCAGTTCTAAAACTAAGGGTACGTCTACACTACAGGATTATTCCAATTTTACATAAAATTTTTGTAAAACAGTTTGTATAAAGTCAAGTGCACGCAGCCACACAAAGCACAGTAATTCAGCGGTGTGCATCCACGTACCGCGTCAATTTCTGGAGCACTGCATTGTGGATAGCTATCCAGTAGCTATCCCATAGTTCCCGCAGTCTCCCACACCCCTTAGAATTCTGGGTTGAGAGCCCAATGCATGATGGTGCAAAAACAGTGTGAAAGCAACGGCAGACAATCATTTTGTGCCCTTTTCCCTGGATTCCTCTGGTAGACGCCATAGCATGGCAACCATGGAGCCTGTTTTGCCTTTTGTCACTGTCACCGTATGTGTATTGGATGTTGCTGACAGAGGCGGTACTGAAGTGCTACACAGCAGCATTCATTTGCCTTTGCAAGGTAGCAGAAACAGTTACCAGTCATTCTGTACTGTCTGCTATGTCATTGTAAATTGGCGATGAGATGATGGTTATCAGTCGTTCTGCACCGTCTGCTGCTGTCATGGGTGCTCCTGGCTGGCCTCACTGAGGTCGGCTGGGGGCGCATGGACAAAAATGGGAATGACTCCCAGTCATACCCTCCTTTATGTTTATCTAAAAATAGAGTTCATCTTGCCTAGAATATGGGGCAAGTGTACTAGAGAACCATGTATCAGAGAACCAGAGAGACAGCCTGCTCCATGTCAGATCCCGCAGAAAATGATGAGCTAGCATAGCATTTGAGGGTCCCTCGCAACAACCCTACCGTTGCTTTCCCTTCTCCCCAAACTCCTGGGCTACCATGGCAGTGTCCCCCCATTTGTGTGATGAAGGAATAAAGAATGCAGGAATAAAAAACACTGTTTTTAGTGAGATAAAATAAGGGGAGGCAACCTCCAGCTACTATGATAATCCAGGCAGGACATTAAACGGTGGGGAGAGGAGCCCAGCATCCCACTGCTACAATAGTCCAGGCAGTACAGAATCTTTTCTTAGACATGAAAGTAGGGCTGATGGAGCTCAGCCCCCAGTTCTATGATGAGGACGGTTACCAGCCATTCTGCTACCATCTGCGGGATAACGGAGTCATTCTTATTTTTACCCAGGCGCCCCCGCGACCTTCACTGAGGCCAGCCAGGAGCACCCATGACAACAGCAGACAGTACAGAACGACTGATAACCTCATCTCATTGCCAATTTTACAATGGCTAGCAGACAGTACAGAATGACTGTAACCATCTCTGCTACCTGCAAAGCGCAATGAATGCTGCTGTGTAGCGACTTCATACCGCCTCTGTCACGACAATTCAATACACTTACGGTGACAGTGACAAAAAGCAAACAGGCTCATGGTTGCCATGCTATGGCGTCTGCCAGAGCAATCAGGAATAAGGGCACGAAATGATTTCTGCTGTTGCTTTCACGAGGAAGAATGAGTGTGACGACATTTACCCAGATCACCTGCGACACTGTTTTTGCAACATCATGCATTGTGATTCAACCAGAATTCCAATGGTGGGAAGGACTGCGGGAACGAGGACAGCTATCAGTCCTTTTGTAACGTACCGTCTGCACCCGGGGAAGTAGGGAGAGATGCTGTTGTCAGTGCTCGCAGCACTGCATCTACCAGCAGCATACAATAGACATGGGTGACATTGAAAAAGTCAACGAAAACGATTTTTTCCCTTTCTTCGGGGGCAGGGGGAAGGGGAATAAATGGACGAGATTACCCCGAATCACCTGACAATGTGTTTGATCCTACAGGCATTGGAGCTCAGCCAAAGCAAATGCTTTTCGGAGATGTGGGAGACTGCAGGGACTGTGGATAGCTCGAGTCCTCAGTACCCCCTCCCTCCTCCATGAGAGTCCATTTGATTCTTTGGCTTTCCGTTACGCTTGTCACATAGCACTGTGCTGGTGGACTCTGTATCACAGCCTGGAGATTTTTTCAAATACTTTGGCATTTTGTCTCTGTAACGAGCTCAGATAAACAGATTTTCCTCATACAGCGATCAGATCCATATCTCCCGTACGGTCATGCTGGAGCTCTTTGGATTCGACTGCATCGCCACCGTGCTGATCAGACTCCACGCTGGCAAACAGGAAATGAAATTCAAAAGTTGCAGGGCTTTTCCTGTCTACCTGCCAGTGCATCTCGAGTTCAATTCTTCTAGAGCAGTCACATGGTGCACTGTGGGATACTGCCCAGAGGCCAATACTGTCGATTTGCGGCCACACTAACCCTAATCCGACATGGCAATACCAATTTAAGCACTACTCCTCTCATCGGGAGGAGTACAGAAACCAGTTTAAAGAGCCTTTTATATCGATATTAAGAGCCTCGTTGTGTGGACGGGTGCAGGGTTAAATCAGTTAAACACTGCTAAATTCGGTTTAAACGCAGAGTGTAGACCAGGCCTAAGACTCTCTACTTGTATAAGCACCACTCGTAAGAGGATATCAAAGCATATCAGCTATCAGCAAAGGAAGTCTCACAGCACTAATTGGGTAGGTAAATGTTTACCCCCATTTTACAGATGGGGAAACTAAGGCAAAGAGGTTGCCCCAAAGAGATTCAGAAAGAGACCAAGGAGCAGAGGCAGGACCAGGATCTAGGAATCCTGTCCCTCAATCAGACAGCTAGCATAAACTGCCTCTTGCCAGCAGGTCCCATCAATCTCTCCCCTCATGTCTGCATGCAGTGTTGCAGAGCTTTTTCTCCTCTAGTGCCACCTTTAGGCCATCTGCCTTTACATGCCAGTCATCTCTCTAGCTGAAAAGTGGATATCTCAGCTCATTTCCAAGGCAACAAAATGTCCAGGTGTAGTCCCAAAGACTCATTAACTATCCTTTGGACCCTGTGTTCATCCTCTTGCCTTTCTCCAGCTCTGCTATTGAGTATTGCTCTGCCCAGCTCAAGTCTTCCTGAGGCCTCCAGCACCTTACTCCTTCACGGGACTGAGCAAGCCAGTCAGCCAGAAGCTTCTCTCTGCTTGATTCTCAACCTATTTGCAAGGCCCAGATGCCTGTTATTACCTGATCCTTCCCTAGTCCCACCTCCCCTGACTGACAAGAAACTACCTCATTACCACCCAGGTGAAGTGAATGACTAACTGGAATTTCAACCCTTTCTTGCCTGTGATGGGGGAGCTCATGACATATTGTAACAATTGCTCCAGTATTGTATAGGAAAAAAACTCAAGTATTGTTATTTCAGAACTAACATTCATGACCTCCTTGGCTAACAATAGCTCAGCCCCAAACTCAGAGCAACAGAGCAAATCTTTGGTGGAGGAAATATTACAAACACATACCTGATAAAAGTGTGGCCAGAATGTACTGATGGCAAGTTCTGCCTTCACCCAACCTTCAGTAACAATCCCCGACACATTCCAGATGGGGTTGCCCTGTGGTCCACCATTAACCTTCACGTAGACATTCAAGGAGCCAGGGCTGGAGCGGTCTCTGCTAGACAGGTAGTAGTGAAAGTCGATGCAGTGAGTATCATTTTCCTTCAAGGTGGGCAACAGCAAGTGAGCTTTCTGCCCAGATGCCCGTCCAGAGCTATTCACCATCATGAAGGAACCTAAAGAGAAAGAAGGGAAAAGGGGAAGGGAAGAGAAGAGGAGTTTTGGTTTTAGGTTTTCAGAGCAATTGTATCAGAAAAGTAAATGACTCTACATAATCCACAGCAGTCAGAAAACAAAATGTTCATTTCATGGAGCCGAAGCCCCCTATTTTATGGATATTAAACTTACCAGGTAGAGATACAAGTAGATTTTGGGCCTGCTAACACCGGAGTATTATAAGAGTTCTTATTTTTGAATTTTCTTCTGTGAATCTCATTTTATATAACGGGAGACGAAAATATTCCTTCTGAGTTAAAATTAACATACATCTTTTTGGTCCAGGTTTCATGTATAGGGACTTACCAAATTCATGGCCATGAAAAAATCATCATGGACCATGAAATATGGACTCCCCCATGAAATCTGGCAATTGTAAGTGGGTCACAGTATTGCTACCCTTATTTCTGCGCTGCCTTCAGAGCTGGGCTGCTGGAGAGTGGCCACTGCTGGATGGGCATCCAGCTCTGAAAGCAGTGACACCACTAGCAGCCACACAGAAGTAAGGGTGGCAATGCCACAACCTCCCAAAAATAGCCCTGCAAATGCCCCACAACCTCTGTTTGGGTCGGGACTGCCACAGTTACAGAATTGTGAAATTTCAGATTTAAATATCTGAAACTGTGAAATTTAAGATTTTTTTAAATCCTATGAACATGAAATTTACCAAAATGGACCATGAATTTGGTAGTGCCACATTCATGTAGTAACTAGCCCTACACAATGTGTGTACACCCTTACATACCTGGCTCCCCCTATGACATGCCCAATATAAAAGGATGCAGTGGGTGAGGCCCCCAGTTGCCATAAATCAGTGTAGCACCATTGCAGACCTGTGCCACCTTACACCAGCATAAGATCCAACCCAACATCTCTGCATAGTAAGCCTCTAAACACACTCCCTGCATTAACAGCACCTCTGGTTGCCAGAGTCCAGAAGAAATAAATGTGTGAGTGTAACAGTGACAGCCCAGCTAGAAACAATGCAATAGGGACAGTTAAATCACTCGTGGGAGGAACTGGACACAAGTGGCATTCAGAATGAAAATTCTGAGTGGGAGGTGGGATAAGATTAGAAGGGATTAATGAGCTTGTTTACCCTGGAGCTTACCTTATATAAACACCACAGCAGTGGGTGTTGAGGAACCCACAGCTTGCTACACCAAGCATTTTATTTTGAGACACATTGGTTTTAAACTTGTCTCTTCACAGATGCATCAAGGTGACAAAACACATTAGCAATGAGAAAGCCGTTAAGGGAGTTATTTGGTTCGATTCTATTCAAAGAATTGCCTTTCGGTGTGGGCACATGCAGGAAAATTGGATAAAAACTATTGAGAGGAGGAAAAAAGAAATCTGTGTTTCAGCAGCCAGGCATGATAATTTTTAGTCAAACGCAACCCTCTTGACATTCTCAGTTCTGATACTGCTGCCAAGTCATGCTACAAATGTATTTCTCTGCTGGCCTTTTGCAGTTCACAGAAGATTGAGTTTGGAAAGGCTCACTTCAGTTCTAACCTATAGAAGTTCCCTTTTCCTTTCTAAACTACGCTGCAACAGTGTGACAGACACCCAGATGAGCCAGATAAACATTTTGATCAAGTCTGCTCGGTGAACAGGCATATGCTATAAATTTATAATCAACGGACACTGGTAGCATTCTCCCACAAAACCCTCTGCCCCCACGCCACTATGTTCATATGCAGTCTCTCTCTCTCTCTGTCTCAATAAAAGGATCAAGAGAGGCAAGGATGCAGAAGGAAGTAAGTCTTTTATACTAAAGGAGGAAAAACAAGTCTCTTGAGACTTTAAGAAATTCAACCACAATGTAAGCAAAGATGAGAAAACGATTGCACTGAGCAACAAGAAAAGTGACAGGCAGATCCTTTCAGGACCATTCTAACCTACATCTCAAGGTGGTAGAAATAGAAACGGATGTTACCCAAGAAACTTCAAACTCAAGCACCCTTGGACTTTCAGAAGCTTTAGATCTGAATCCAAACTTTGCAGCTGATCCCTCTCTACAATCGCAAGACCATGCCAAAGCACAAGGTCAAATGCTGGGATTTTAAAAAGTGTTCACTGTTGACCCAGTTCTGCTCCCACCAAATGTAATAGTAAACAGGCTGGATAAAAATCCATAATTAAAAAAAAAATCAAATCTTATTTATTTAAATCAGATAGTTTTTTTTCTCAAAAAGCATCTAAAGATAGTTTTAATTAAGATACATTATAGCTCAAAGATATCTCATCATGGAATAGGGATTATAAATTTTAATTCTATAGTATGAGACAATCTATTCATGTAATGTTTAAGAAAAGTTTTGTAAATGTGTTCCAATAGTTCATGGATTAGAGATCCAATCTTATGGGGGTTCCAGGGGCTTTTGTACAGATTATTTAGGTTAATCTTTCTATCCACCCAATGGGATTCAGTGCTCAGTCTAGAAGATATCATCAGAGATGCTTAGTTTTGCAGTTCTCAAACTGTAGATTTGTGTCTCCAGAGATAACATGCTTGTTAACAGCAAAACAATGTTTTCAAATAAAATGAATAAATAATATATAGAGGTGAGAAATAACAGACTTCAACTCTATTGTCTCTCAGCAAATTTGTGTACACAGAGTCAATCTCTTACCTCTCTCTGAAAGTGCAAAGTTTCAGAAAGTTCAAAGAACAGAAGATGGTTGGGGGTGGAATAGATCTGGACAAGGAGTAGAAGTCTGGAGATAAATGTGAGAAGGGAGGGACAGACAGTAGCAACAAAAGTGAAACTGTTTGAGCAGCATACTCTAGAAGTCTTGAGGTCTTTCTGAGTGTAGCCTTCATTGATTTGAGATCTACCATACCATTCTCTCACTAGAAGGGAAAACTTATAATGTCAGCATCCGTAAAAGAGACCCAGTTTGGGAATATTTTAATGATGTTCCTCTACCTGTGGGTAAGACAGGCATGTGTGCAAAATGCAAACAGTGCAACAAAGAAACGTAAGGCCATGTTACCCATATGAAACAATGTCATGAGAAGTGTTCCTTCTCAGGAGGAAGCTGTGCTGAAAATGATGAAAGGAACAGGTCAGAACATGCAGGATCTTCAGGCTGGTAAACTTTTTTATTTCATACTTTTTCTTAAGGACTGCCTGCCTGTCTTCCTTCTGGACTATTCTTGAATTCTCATGTTTGAGCAAAAAACATAGTTGTTACTCTGTGGTACTATCATTTTAGATGCAGTTATGATAAGAAAATAAATAGCTGAAATAGGCAGATCTTCCTTTTACTATTTCACTTTTAAAGTAGTACTGAGTGTCAGTGAATGCAATGAGTAATACTAAATGAGCAGTGTGGTAATAATAATTAAATAACTGCATTGACTTATTTTGTTTAGGAGAATCCGTCCTCAACATACAGGATTCTGAAGACTATCTACCTTCAAGATCACCATCATTTTCTATAGTTTCAGAGTTATCTGTCAAAGACAGTGTTTCAGTCACATCATGTATGTCACATAGTCACATCCGACGAAGTGGGTATTCACCCACAAAAGCTCATGCTACAATACATCTATAAGGTGCCACAGGACTCTTTGCTGCTTTTACAGATCCAGACTAACATGGCTACCCCTCTGATACTTGACATAGTCACAGTATATCACCTGTATCAAAAAGAAAAAAAAATCTCCAACATCCAGAAATAACCATAGATACGTTTGTGATAAGAACCAGCAGATTACAAAAAATGGTAATTGATGAAAAAATTGCCTGGTTTGTTTATGCAAAAACTCTTCTTTCCTTGTGATTGAGAACCCAAGCTTCATTAACATGGTTCAGTCATTAAGACCAGGATAGAGTCCACCCAACAGAGCAGATGTCACAGGCAAATTGCTGGATAAAGTATATGAAAGAAAAATTGAGCAGTGTGCAAAAGATCTAGAGAGTGAAATTGTTCACCTGAGTCTTGATGGGTGGAGCAGTGTCCACAATGCTCCTGTTGTATGCGCTTGTGTGATAACCAAAGAAGGGAATGTCTTCCTTACAGAAACAATTGACAGATCAGGAAATGCACACATAGCAGAAAACTTACAAAAAGTAAAGCTATAACAAACTGTGGGAAAAAATTAAATGTCTAGTATGCAGTTTGGTCACAGACAATGCTGCAAATGTATCTAAGATGAGAAGAAATTTAGAAGAGAGTCTCAAGCTAATAACATACGGTTGCAGTGCTCATTTGATACACCTCCTAGCCTATAGACTTCAGTGTTCCAGAAATAAAGGCTAATATTGATGAAAATGCAAAATGCTTCCATAAAAACCACTTTGCAGCAGCTGCTCTGAAAAAGGTGAGAGGAACCAAGCTCACTCTCCCACAAGACATGCGATGGAACTCAGTAGTGGACTGTTTTGAGCAGTATATCAAGAATTGGCCTAACTTGATGACAGTTTGTGAACAAAATGAAGAAAAAATAGATGGCACTATCACAGACAAAGTTCTCAACATTGGGCTTAAGAGAAATGCTATACACGTGCTGAGTACCCTGAAGCTTATTTCTGTAGCCTTGAACAAAGTGCAGGGCAACTGCTGTTTTATTGCTGACACTGTTGAAATTTGGAAGGAACTGAGTGAGATCTTAAAAAGAGAAATAGTCAATGACAGAGTTAAATTACAAGCATTAAAAAAAACCAAATGGGACAAGCACTATCTCCAGCTCATTTTTTTGCAGATATTCTCAGTACTCGGTACAGGGGTCAAACCTTAACTGCTGAAGAAGAGGAGCTGGCTATGACATGGACATCCAGCAACCATCCCTTCATAATGCCAAATATAATAGACTTCAGAGCTAAAGGTGAATCATTCAAGAACTATATGTTTGCTGATGATGTTTTAAAGAAAGTCATACCAGTGAACTGGTGGAAATCACTTAAGCACTTGGATTCAGAGACTGTTGAAGTGATAATCTCACTTTTAACAGCAGTAGCTTCTTCTGCTGGTGTAGAAAGAATATTTTCTTCCTTTGGACTAATTCATTCCAAATTGAGAAATCGTTTGGGACCTGAAAAAGCAGGAAAGCTTGTTTTTCTTTTCCAGATTATGAACAAACAGGAAAATGAAGGTAAAGATGACAGAGTTGGCTGCAGAAACTAATATTTTAAGTTTCTCATGTTGACCTGGCTGACATAGTGAATTTACTTTTTTTTTTTTTTAATATTTCATTTAACCATTTTAGTTAAAAACAATTTTAACAAAAACAAATCTGATTTTAAAAACTTGAACGTTTGACTACATTCAAAAATTCATATGCTTGTTTTGTTAAAATATTATATGTTTGCTGTTGAAGAAAAAAATCCAGAATACATAATATTGTTGTTTTAGTTAAATAAAACAATTTAAATGTATGTCTGGTGATGTTCTCCTCCTAATACAGCATGGCAAGAAAATCCTCCAAATAGTAATGATAACTTGTTGAATTGGAGATAGTTCACCTCCCAACGGCTTCATAAATATCTGTTTCAATTACCTTTGGTAAATGAAATAATCAAACAATCATTCATTTTCTGATATAGCTAAAAAACTGATCTGAAAAGTTTTCAAAATAAATCACTTAAAAATGTATACTGTGTATCTTCTAAAAATGAAACCTACATCTATCTATCTCTAAGTTGTGAAGAATATATGTTAAGGTTATAGCAACCAACAATAATGCACTTTTATGTAGAAATCCATGATTAAGCTCAGTCTTCATGACTAGTGATTTAAATCATGATTTAAATCAATTTGATTTAAATCATATCCACCCTGAGAGTAAATCTCTCATTGACTGAAATGAGAGCAGAATGAAGCCAATGCTGAATCCCTTTGAAAATCCCACTCAAACAATCCTATATTTGGGGAAGTTTAAACCTGGATTCAAGCTTCGTGACTTGGGCTCATCCATGGCTAGGAGACACGACACTGATCAGAGGTCAGAGAAACACAGAAGGAACTAACACGTAGGACATACAAGCCACATTGTTCAACAAATCACTGAAAGACATACAGCTACAATGGTATAAAAACCATAACTAAAAACGGTATTAATCTTAGGTAAAACTGGCAAGTGTTTGTTTTGTTTTTTTAACTTGACCACTGTATATTTGATTGTGAAAATAAAAATCATACCTATCCACACTCCCAGTTTTATACTTTCTTGTGGGAAATTAAACATCTTAAGACAGCAACAAAAATATGTAGTGAACTGTACACCAAAAGCTCAAGAAAAAGTTTTGTGTGTGGTGCAAAAGAACAGGTCTTCATACTTATCAGACATAAGAGTGTTTGTTAAACCAGCTTGAACTTAATTTAGTATTCTTTGATCAACAGGTTATCTTAAACAATATCTTACTGTTACTGCTAGTGGCCTGAAAAAATCACAAAATGAACTTATTATGTTCAGATCAGTCACGAACATGTAGGAAAGGAAGGTGGTAAATGAAATGATTTTTAAAAAATCCACTAGAATAACAGTGAACATAAACACTGAACACTCTTTCATAGTTAACAACTATACCACTGAAAATTGGTGAGTTAAACAATGAAGTGCTCTCTAGCTGGCCATAAAATTAAAAAAAAAAAATTCCCCCTTGATGCATAATGATGCCTTGATAAGCTTCCTATTATTGACGCATCTGCAACGTATATCCTCTTTGCAGACCTGAAATGCTACTACATAGCAGATGGTGGCTATTCTGTTTACACATCAGCACTTTATGATTGCATTTTCTCACATCTGCGGTAAAAAGAAAGAAGTAATTGAGTTTTTAATGGCTTTGCACACTGTTCATTAAGATGACATGATTGTGTTCTGACAAATGACAGCTGAAGAAATGAGCCACTGGACAGCCCCTTGAGATCACTAGAGTAAGACCTCCATTAATGCCATTTCACTGCTAGTTTTGTACAATCATGCAGTTTAGAAGTGAAAAATATTGCCATCAATAAAGAATGAGTGCAAAATAAACACATAGAGGGAGGGATAGCTCGGTGGTTTGAGCATTAGCCTGCTAAACCCAGGCTTGTGAGTTCAATCCTTGAGAGGGCCATTTAGGGAACTGGGGCAAAAATTGGTCTGGGGACTAGTCCTGCTTTGAGCAGGGGGTTGGACTAGATGATCACCTGAGGTCCCTTCCAACCCTGATATTCTCTGATTCTAAGAAATTGCTTGATTGCAAAGTCTGACTTTAAAGTTATCATAATCCAACTTAAATTACCAACCCTATGATACAAATACCAGATATCTAATTAAGTATTTGTAGAAAGTAAGGATTAAATTTGTAACAACTATTTGTACCAGTTCCAGTTTGTACACCAGTGTCCTCTGGGGGAAAAAATGTCTGCAGCTCTCTTGCATTATATAAACCCAAAGAATTATGGGATGCAATACCTAGAACTAGGAACGAATATTTCCCCAGTTTCCTAATTGTGAGCCATAGACTTTTTCAGCTAGATTCTGCTGCTTGTGCAATAGCTGACTGCAGAAATTTTCAATGACATCTCAGGACTAGACAAAGGTAAATCACAGGTATTATTAAACAACACTCCTTTTTTAAATGGTTTCCAAGGGTTGGAAAATGGTGGCCCTCAGATACTGTTAGATTATCAGCATCTTTCAATGGTTTCCACCCAACTGATAGTTTCCCTTCACTAAGTCTTGAACTAAATAACATCTAGTGCAGGGGGTCTGTCTGCCTGCACCATGGGCAAGAATAACAGTCACTGGCTAGAAGTGTACAATGGGACACAAAAGAGGGTGTGTATTCAGATAAGTGAGTTTGACAGATTTCCTGTGATCCAGAATGTGGATGTTCTCAGAGGCTTTCCTCAGATGGGAATGACTTACTGTGACCAAAGGGAACACCAAGCATTGTCAATGACAGCACAAAGTAGATAATATCCACTCCAAAAGAGCAAAATCATGGGCATTCTTAATGACAGAATGGTCTGGCTGAGGCACAGGACTTGCAGCCTGGAGATCCAGACTCAATTTTTGATTGACAGATTTTCTGCAAGATGTGGTTTATGTGATGTGTGATCCAAAACATTTCCCTGCTTTTCTGCTCTCACACACACACGACAATGTGAGGGCCCACAAAACAGGCACACACATGGTTCTGCCTGGATCAGCCCCTACATTTCTATAGCCTAGTTTTCTTACATATACAATGGAAGTGTGGCTCTACCTCAGATGGAGACAGCTCTGAGCCTTATGAAAATAGAATGCGAGTTGTGTGGAAATCCTCAAGTGAAAAGTAATAAGTATTTATCTTTTGCTGTTACAACATCCAGACAATGCTAGAGGTTGTGTTTCTAGTAGTGTTTACCTAGGATAGACAGCACTATTGGCTGACATTTGCAGTGTAAGGCAAATGTGTAATATCAAGGTCTAACAGGGTAATAATTTTATCAATGACACTGAAGCGTAGATCTAAAGAAAATAAAAGTGGAGTTTAAAGGCAGAAGTAGTAACAGGAAGCACGTGGGCTAGCTCTGGTGCCTAGTAAAAAATGGCAGAAGCAAAGTAGCTAGGATGTTCAGCACAGGAAGAGCTTGCCCTCTGATGTGTGCTACCATTCAGCGAATACCCTAGGATGTCACTAATGGCCTCATCTCAATGTACATGTGTAGCTTCCACTAGGGTTCGTTCGTATTATCTATTCATATAGGGTTTAGTTCAGCACTGAAGAGAGGGCCAGCCCACAACTATGCATAAGTCACTTAAATCCCCAAAATGGCTTGTGATGGCCTTTTGTCGAGGGGTGAATGTCACTTGCACCACACAAAATCCTGACAGGTGCTGAGAATCTGCAAGGATGTAGAACTTCAATCTGAACAATATTTGACTCAAAGTCAATGAAAAAAATTCCACCCTGACTTCAGCAGTGCAGGTTCAGAGCCAATGTGAGTCACTAATCAGCGCATATCAACCCTGTCCAACAATAGGAATGCATGCCCATGTACAGTATTGCCCTCTTTGTCCATATAAATGATCTAATGCATCTGAGCATGTCTGAGAACAATATTTGTTTGGACAACACTAATGGCCAGTCCCCACTCCTCTTTCTCTCACTCACCACCTCACACATATTCCTTGATTTGCAAAACAAAGTTTACAGCCGAAAAAGTCTCAGAAAAGGGTTCAATAATACTAAAGGCTTGGCTACATTGGCACTTTACAGTGCTGCAACTTTCGCGCTCAGGGGTGTGAAAAAACACCCCCCTGAACGCTGCAAGATGCAGCACTGTAAAGCATCAGTGTAATCAGGACGGCAGCGCTGAGAGTGCAGCTCCCAGCGCTGCACGCTACACCCGTAAAGGATGTGGTTTACGTGCAGCGTTGGGAGAGCTCTCTCCCAGCGCTGCCGCTCTGACCACACACACACTTCGCAGTGCTGCCCCGGCAGCGCTTTGAAATTTCTAGTGTAGCCAAGGCCTAAGTCCTGGCTTGAGTGCAGGGGACTGAATTAGAAAACCTCTCAAGGCCCCTTCCAGTCCTACGATTCTCTGATTCTCTGAATAGCTTCCAATACTCAAATAGCTAATATACTGGCACTGGCTCCATACAGCATATGCTAAGATTTCCATAGGCACCAGATATATCTAGAGTTTACTCTCTCCCTCTCTCTTCACTGCAATTCTCTCCTCTATACCACAGCAATAAGAAGGGGGGTTACTGAAAGAGCTGTAATGACCAATAATTCTACCGATCTCAGCAACGAAGAACTTTTAAATAAAGCTATGCTGCACTCACTAAGTGCAGATAATGATACCCTGGTCACGAAGGAACTGTACTTCGACTGTCCTTACTTCAGATTGATAAATACAGTGCTAAAGAGAGCCTTACATAATAGACTAATGTCTTCATTAGCCAAGGACCTATTCCAATCTATCAGGTAAAGTATCCTTATTATAAAAAAAATAGTATCTTTCTACCCAATAGACCAGAACAGCTTAGTAGCTTTAATTATAGATTAGTGGTGCTTTAAAAAAAGGATAAAGTGCATACTGAACCAGTTTTGTTGCTATTTGATTCCAGTAGGTAAACAGTTATTTGCCTTATCAATCACTTTCTTAATATTTTATGCTGCCTAAATAGTTTTTTTTTTAATTCACAAAACAAAAACTACATTTAAATATTGTCCAGGTGATGAAACCATCAAGCAAACAAAATATTGGAACTGTGGCCCTCATCCTGCAAAGACCTTACACGGACAAGCATACACTTAACTTTAGAGACATTACAAGTTTCATTAAATTCAATGGGCTACTCACATGCTTAGCATATTTAAGTGTTTTGTTGAAACTGGGCCATAAAGGGTCAGGCTGACACAAGTGAGATGGATAGGTATTGACTCAGTCTCCTTTCACAGCTTCTGACAACCCATAGCTCCATAATAATTATGTGTAATATTTTTTGGATGTTTAATTGGAAAGAGGATTCAAAAGAGTGACTTATTTCCTTTGGTGATCTGTATCACCTGCTGTAAACTGTTTTGTAGTGCCATGGTGGAAAACACCAGCTGACAGCAGAAGTGGCAGCATTTCAGTGGTTGGTGAAGTGATTGCTTTGTGTCAATACCCAGCAGAATACAGACTGTGGGTACGTCTACATTGCACGATTATTTCGAATTAGCTTAAACCGATATTACAAAACAGATCTAATAAAATCGGTTTAGCGCGTCCACAGTGGGATCACGAAATCAATTGTTTGTGTCCATGGTCCAAAGCTACCATCGATTGCAGGAGCGCTGCACTGTGGGTAGCTGTTCCTCAGCTATCCCATAGTTCCCACTTCCGGGTTGAGAGCACAGTGCCTGATGGGGCAGAAAACATTGCCCCGGGTGGTGCTGGGTACAGCCTCACCCCTCCCTTTGTGAAGGCAGCTGACAACCCTTTGGCGCCTTTTTCGCGGAGTGCATTGAGCAAACGCCATAGCACAGCAATCTTTCCCTTTTTTTTTTCACGTGGTGGTGGGGGGAAATAAACTGAGGAGCTGTTCCCTGAACCACGCCAGACACTGTGTTTGAACCTACAGACATTGGGAGCTCAGCCAAGAATGCAAATAATTTTCAGAGACTGCTGTGGACTGTGGGATAGCTGGAGTCCTCAGTACCCCCTCCCTCCCTTCATGAGCGTCCATTTGAGTCTCTGGCTTCCCGTTACGCTTGTCACACAGCGCTGTGTATCCTGGAGGTTTTTATTCAAACGCTTTGGCATTTCGTGTTCTGTAACGGAGCTGGATACAACAGATTTGTCTCCCCATACAGCGATCAGACCTAGTATCTCCCGTACGGTCTATGCTGGAGCTCTTTTTCGATTTCAAACTGCATCGCCAGCCGTGCTGATCAGAGCTCCACGCTGGGCAAGCAGGAAATGTAATTCAAAAGTTCGCGGGGCTTTTCCTGTTTACCTGCCCGCTGCATCCGAGTTCAGATTGCTGTCCAGAGCGGTCAGTGCTGCACTCTGGGATGCCGCCCGGAGGCCAATAACGTCGATTTCCGTCCACATGAACCCTAATCCGAGTTATCACTATCGAATTTAGCGCTACTCCTCTCGTTTGGGAGGAGTTCCGAAATCGATTTAAGGAGCCGTTTAACTTGATATTAATGACGACGTCGTGTGAACGGGTACAGCGTTAAATCGGTATATCGGCCATTAAACCGATTTAAAGTCGCAGTGTAGACCTGGCCTGTGAAAATTGTAGGACATTTGGGATCAAAATACTCAAATAATGCTGTGGTGAGCTCAATATAAAGACAAGATGCTATAGTAACATCCAGTTTATGTGACAAGTCATTAACAATAAAGAATTAGTTAATAAGAAGGGGCCTTTAAAGAAATTTTGTTAAAGAAACAAATTACTTAACCTATTTTAAGACCTCGAGGTTAAAGTTGATTTTAAAAATCTATGCTTACTGATCTGTTGAGCCTCCCTTTTTCATTTTCCCCAACTTAAATTATGAAAATAAGGCAATTGAGATTCGCTGTTTATAAGCAATTCATACTCAAATTCAGTTTTAGGTTCTTGCTCACTAATAGAATTCTAGAATGCTTGTGTGTCAGTGCACTGGAATGTTTAGTTGTTGCACAAACTGTGTTTCTTAGAATTTCTCTCTCCTCCCAAAGTTACAGGAAAACATGGTTACCTTACTACTGATTTTACACTTAATAAAAATAAATTCAAAACTGAAGTTGTGCAGCTAGATTAGACCTGACAATGTCCCTAAAGGTTGAACTAATTTGTACTCTGAAGTACAGGAATACCTCAAAAGTAACCATTAGTGATAGGGGATGCCTACCAGAGGCAGACTGTGGTGCAAATTTTACCTTATAGTTGTTTAAGATCCTGTGACAGTGGAAAGTACCACAGCCGGACTGCAATTTGTTCAGTTCTCAAGTTTATGTCAACATATTGGACCTCCGTTAGAAAGTCAAACTAATATGGAATGAGTACTTTAATGACAAAATTGCAGATTTCTCAGGTATTTTTACATATTTGTTGATGGCACAATGCTATTTTGAGGAGTTACATTTATGAGTCCACTTACCCTTGCAAAATGCTCAAATCTGTCATACTGGAGCACTCTATATGCTTTATATAAAATTCTGGATGGATTCTTACCTTTTATGTTTGTGACAGGAAAGCATATTAAACATGGCAAAAGGAAACTATAACAGGCCAAGTCTCATAAAAGGAAACAGATTTTACCTCTTAAATCTGATTCAGATTTCGCAGCTATGGGTCACTGATATTTTACCACATTTAACAAAACAGAACAAAGGCCCAAAATTCAAAATGAAGAGGGAGGCTATACATCAAAGTGTCCAAATCAGGGTCTCAACTCTGCTGAGCTCAGTTAAAGTGAAAATGGGCCAAAGTATTATTTCAGTCGCCCTTGAAGTCAATTGTGCTTTCTGAATTTACAACAGCATAACAGAGAACAGCATTTGGCTCAAGGAAGACAGAGCTCTCATCCATCACCTTTAGTAGTCTGCAGAACAAGCCACCTCACAACATGACATGACTAGCAATTTCTTCAGAAGAGCAAGCCAGGGCCGCAAAAGCAGAGGCTAAAGCAGGCCAGGGCTACTTGCATTGCAAAATCATGAGAGGAAGAAGTTTCTATAGTATTTACCAGCTCTGATCAGTACTAACAATTCTTCATCCCGATAAGGAAAATCACTTTTTTTTAAAATAAGAGACTAAGCCAATGTTGCCATCGTGTTTGTTTTTCCCCAGTAACAGTCATTTAGCAATAGGCTTAAGCCCTTAAAAATATGAATTTATATTCTTTAACATTTTTCTAATTGTTTTTTAAAGTCTATTCAGTTGTAAGTGATCATATAAATCCATTATCATTCATGTATCCAATTGCTATCTACATACATGTTTATTACTTTCTTGAATCCTGCTACCTACATTTAGCCAGTGAAAACTGGGAGCAATAAATTCCCAAAGTTATGTATGTGCCATGAAAAAATATTTTCTTTAGCTGGCTTTAAATCTGTAGCCTTTCAGATCCATGGTCTATCCCCTTGTTTTAGTATGATACATAAACAGGTGTACCCAATTTGCCTTCTCTATACTGTTAATTTTGCCTTTTTCAAATTAAGTAGCCCCATTTTTTCTCTCTCTATAAGAAATCCTAACATTGTTTGTTTTTTGAACATCACTGGGCATTGAAGGGAGGTTTTCACTCAGCTGTCCACATATATCTTTTTTCCTGAGTCGCTGCAGTTAATTTAGAACCTAGCAGTGTGTAGGAGCCGCTCAAAATATTCCTTCCAATAACACCTTTCTGTTTTTTATTGCACTAGAGATGTTAGTCTTTGAGGAACTTGAGAGAAACTCTCTTAAGTAATTTGGCATTAGCTGTAAAATTTCCCACCTCACTGCTGATTATCTTTTCCACGTCATTGTTTACCGCATGAAACATCAGCCCTAGTATGGAGCCGGTGTTTCATGGCACCAATTGTTAATCTTTTGCCAGGTTAAAATTTGACTACTTGTCGTCTGACTGTTTGTTGTCTCTTAAGTGGTTTCTAATCCTGAACAGAATTTTACCTTTCACCCCATAACTACTTTAATAGCTTCTTGCGAGGGACTTCAAAGCCTTTCTAGAAGTCCAAATAAATCCATCAGTTCTCTATCCACTATGTTACTGACATTCACATAATTTTAGTAGATTAGAGAAGCCCGATTTTCCTTTTACAGTAGCTGTCCTGGTTATTCTTTCATATCACTGTATGACAGTACAGTGTTTCAACCCATTCACCAGCTCCTGAAGTAAGATTTACGGGCTAGCAAGTCCCAGGATCATACTTTTTTTAAGTTAGGGCCAATATTTACTACCCACCAATCCTCTCATTTAGCAGCAGATTAATGATTTATCTCAGTTAGCAGTTCAGCCACTTCTTTTAAAGTTCTTTCAGAACTCATACATATAAAACGTCTGGTTTCAATGACTTGCTGTTCTTTACCATTGTATTAAAGAACATCCTGAGACCTCAGTCTGACAATGCCTCACCTTGACAGCCTTAAAAGAGTAGGTCCAAGGTAGGACTAACACTCTCAAGGATGAATAACATGTAAATAAATCAGTTCACTTTCCTTCAGAATCCATATTCTTGCCCACGGATCCTTATTTCCTGATGGTCCTGTTGACCCACCAATTCTCTTGCAGGTTTCATGTTTCCAATATACTTAGGAGTGCCTTATGTTTGGGTCTCATTTGCTCCTCATATTACCTCAGCCCTCGTTTCAAGCTCACCTTACATCCCCTTGTATCAGCTTCACTTGGACTGAATTTTCATATTTCAAATGACACTTATTTGGCTAGAATACAGGTCTCTCCCCCTAAAATGTACTCCCATTAGTCACCCTTTATGGGCCATGAAATCTCACCCAAGAGGTCCCTCTTGCGGTGCAGCTCTCTCTACAGCCTTGAATGAAGCTTCAGGATATAAGCAGCTAATGCAGCTCTAGCTCTTTAGCTTACAGATGGATAAAAAGCTTGTGCTTCCTAGATCAGCCACGCAAAGCATCTAATCCTGGCCTCAATCTCATATCATAGTGTGGATTCCCTTGTATTTTTGTCACATTATCTAGTTAAAATACCATGTAAGTCACTGTTGCTACCGCTGTTATATAATTGCAATAACTCTTGTACAAAATGTATGTCACGTAAGATGTCTTTGGAAAAGTTATGATATGCTGAATATGATTATCCTATTTGTATGCATGTATCATTTTTGTATCTGGAGTTTTAAATATTGGCTATGTACCTGTATTTCAAATGTGTTTGCTTGTGGTCACACCCACAAGGCAGTTTGCTCCTAGGCTGGCCAGCACATTGTGAAGGGACTATTCAAATTGAATGGCCCATCAAAGAACACTTAATTCACAATGGAAAATGAAAGAAGCTTATCCAGACCTGAAGGACCTTCTTGAGGACACTCTAGTCAGAGTATGGGTATGGTTGCCCTGACTCATCAAAGCATGTAAGGGCATGTGATTATACCCTGTGGGTATGGCTACACTTGAAATTTCAAAGTGCTGCCGCAGCAGCACTTTGAAGTGTGAGTGTGGTCGGAGCGCCAGCGCTGGGTCTCCCAGCACTGCACGTAAACCACATCCTCTACTGGTGTAGCTTGCAGCGCTGGGAGCCGCGCTCCCAGCACTGCGGCACTGATTACACTGAGGCTTTACAGTGCTGTATCTTGCAGCGCTCAGGGGGGTGTTTTTTCACACCCCTGAGCGCGAAAGTTGCAGCGCTGTAAAGTGCCAGTGTAGCCATACCCTGTGATACGAACTCCATCTTGTGAGTCTGTACTTTTTCACAAACTATGCTAAGGGCTTTGTTTGGGACAATGAGTTTCCCTCTACATAGCAGAAGCTATAAAAGGCCCTGGAAATATCTCAGTTTTGTCTCTTTCCTGCTCCGATTTCTGGACTATGGACTTATGCTAATGGGAGCATTCTAACTAAGGGACTTAGGACCTTCCAATTAATTGGGAGCAACCAGACACTGAACCAGTTAGCAACCAGTTATGCCATCACTGCTTCAAGATGGATCCAAGAAGTTTGCAATTATTGTATGTATTTAATTCCTTTAACCAATTTTAACTCTCACCTTTTTCTTTTTATAAATAAACCTTTAGCTATTAGATACTAAAGGAGGGGCTGTAAGCATGTTTTTAGGTAAAATCTGGAATATTCATTAATTTGGTAGGTAATGTGCCAAACTTTTGGGGCTGGTAGAACCTTTGATATGATAAACAAGATTTTCAATAATCCTCATTACATTTGACTTGGCTGTCTTTGTGAAAGCCCATAGTCTGGGTTGCTTTAAGGGAACTGTGCTTTGGCTTCTGTATAACCAGTAAGGTATTGTAGAAGCTGTTTTGTCACTAACTTGGCAGGATCTAAGTATTAGAATAACCATCAGTTCTGGGGATTGTCTGCCTCATTCTTTGCAGTTTGTCCTAATTGAGCAATTTCAGTGTGGCCTTCCTGGGACCCTGGTCACAGTTATTGTACAGGCCCAACTCCGCTTCCACTGAAGCCAGTGGTAAGACACTCGCTGTCTGGACACTTACTCATTTTTAATCCACTAATTATCTGCATTAAAATCCATGGTCGTTTAACAAACAGTTATTAGACATATTTTCAAGGTTATACATTTTAATCACAATCAGATAAGAAATATCTGATGATGCATATTCATTGTATGCTCTGGCGTAAACATTATAATTCCAACTATGATGTTTCATAACAATTTAAACTACAGAATACTTGAGTGGCGTTTTGAGGTAATTAAAGATAAGAATGAAAGATGGCTAACGGGTAAACTCAAGAACTTCAGTAGTGTTTTTGGAATCAGAATTATGACAGATTCAAAAAGGAATGGGCAGGGGCATATCTCAAGGAAAATAATCATTTAGTCAGACTTTTCCCCATTATTTTATGGGATGCTGAATTTGAGACAAGTTCATAAACAGTTTGAGTAGAGTGAGCTCAAACTAAAATGCTCACAGGGAACGGCTTTCTCGGAGCCTGCTCCTGCTCTCATTGAAACCAACTGATAAAGCTCCCATTAGTTCCAGAGAGATGCCAAATGAGAGAAATCCAAGTGTTTCCACCAGGATTAACTATATTTGAGTAAAACACATCCTTTACATTCTTTGAATAAACTAATGTTCATTTTACATGTTTTGTTTCTGATTAATTAGAAAACATTAATAATTCATATAGACCATGACTAACTTTCTGAATGTCTGGCAGCAATCTTTCCATTTACTCATACACTTGTGTTACAGATAAACCTTAGTGGTAAAGTCTAGACTGGGATTAGATTTCACCTCCCATTAAAGTTTTCAAATCTAGAGTTTTGTTATCCTGTTATAAAAAAAATCAGAAGCTACCTGTGAAATCCATGTCTGCATTGCAGATAGCTCCCATGGCCAAAGATATTCTGACTCAGATTTTGGAGTTAGGCTCTCGTGTAACATATTGTAAATTTAACACCAGGGAAACAAATAATTTATCATTAATCCCAGTTAAGTCCCACCTCCACAATCTTGAATATTTGTCCACTTCTGGAACCCTATTCAAACAACTGATTGGGACTCTGACAAGTTGGGAAAGATTTTGTTTGGCTTTTCATTTTGAGTCCCACCAGCTAGAAGTGGAAGCAGACAATTGGGTATCCTGTTTACAATGTTTCCAGTCCAGTTCTGGAGATGCAAGAGTTCTGGAATCATCAGACCTCAGTGGAGTTACTCCAGATTTACACTGAGATCACATTCTCTCTACATGTGAAGGGAGGCTGGGTTTTTTTTTAATATCCTACCTCTACTATTGCTGATGGAATCTGTCAATTGCTGACATTAGTTCCTTTAACATTTTGAAGTTGTCCTCTCCATTTCAAACCAAATATTAAACAAAAGAGATACCCAACTTCTAAGTATAATGTAGCGCAAATATAGCTTTTTTTAATTAAAAAATGTAAATCATACAGATGGGATTTGCTGATATTTCCCCAGAGTAATTATAGCCTTGAGACTTCTTCATGCAAAAGCTATCCAGCAAAATTCAGATTAAAAAAAAACAAAATCTTTAAAGCATTTGTCAAATATCTCTGTTCAGCAATATTTCCTGCTCTTCGCAGACAACAGGTAACACTAGCATCAGTAGGTTACTTTAACCTGAACCACCTTTGCCTAGGGAAAGCAGCTCAGAATGTCCCACATCCATATCTTAAGCCAGACTTAGCACTGCTTTCATTTTCTGATCACATGCAACAAGGCAGCCTTGGAGACAAGAAGTCAGAGGAAATGATGAAAATTGAATGTATATTTGAGACAATTAGATTTCATGATGTAGCTAGTGTCTGTCAATTAAATACATTCATTTCAAATCATTTTCTTGATCGGCAATTGGTTAGAGATACATGTAGATTGGTCACCAGTAAAGAGTTAGTCATTGTATAACCATAGATTGTCCACCCAAGTGTTTCCTGTTAGTCACACAATTTAGAGAACTAACTGAGGACTCTAAATAGACTAGTGTTGACCTTTTAAATGGTGTCCACTTTATCATGTTTGTTAATTACTAATAACAAAACTCCAGCTACATCATCACATTAGGGCCAGGATCCTTGCTATCAGCACCAGAATTGCTGGGGGGAATAAGGAACCTGGTTTAACAGGTGGAGGAAGGTATAATAAACCCCAAACTAGAAAATTTAAACCTAAACAATTCCTAAAGGTGATGTTTTGTTTTGTTGTTCCTCCTGCCTCCCCCCCCCCCCCCCCCCCCCCCCGCCCAACTCCTTGCAGCATCTGTGGCACATTGAGAATATGATAAAGTGTTGCTTCTTAGACGCTTTATAGGCACTGGTTTGGGATATCCTGCATAGCTGATTCACAGCTTTGGCCCTTGAGGAATGCAATCATTCCAGATTGATTGTGATAATGCCTTTATTCCACTTCACCCATCACACAGGCCCTAAATGAATGCTAGTGGATAATAATAATAGGATGTTGTATCACATTCACCTTAACAATCAGCCTGTCAGATTCAGTGGTGACACAATCCAGAGTTTGGGACAATTCAATTGCTTCCTACAAAGACAACATAAGGAAACATATGCTATCTTCAACGAATAGAGTTATTTTATGAAATGGCAAGCTGCATAGGAACAAGGAACCTGCTCCCTGAACCAGGTCATTGATCCTTTGAACTTCCCAGGAAGGTGGATAAAATAAACCAAATATAATACTCATAGCTAACCAGGCAATGATGTTCTGTATATGGATGGAAAATTCCCTTTCTGTGACCAATCAGCTGCATTGTTCAGAATACACTCAGAAATATTATACACAACATGCTGAGAGATGCTTTGTCTAGTATAATTGAAATATTAATGTTCTAAATCATAACCCCTGAATGGCTCTATTAAAACACAACGTTATCAGTGGCTCGGTAGGGGATTTACCCAGGGTAGATCACTGTTGGTTGTAGATATAAATGTAATTTTTACATTTAAAAAACCAAAGCTCTTCTCCCTTCTTTTCGTTTATTACTTTTGCCATATGGGGCATCATGATACAAGCCACTGGAGGGATGGAATTTGAGCAGGCTCCTTTTCACAATTTACTTTGTAAATTTGCCTCCTTATACTGTGAGGAAGAATCCAATTTCCAAACCAACAGGCAGTCCATTTAAAATGCATCGTTCCATTTTAAACACTCGCTGCTTGCAGTTCATGCTTAGAGCACATCCAATTATGCTGCTTCTTGGTATGGCAAAGGCTCAGAATATTCCACTAAAAAGGCTGGTAACATTCACGGGGGTTGTATTTTCAACATGGACTTCCTTATTAGACTTGATCTTAAAGTGTTGTACACTCTAAATACAACACCAAAAAAGATTTTCCCAGATCTCTTCAGACTTTTTATGATATTCTAATCTCTTCCTACAAATTTCAGATCCAGCATTAGAACAATTTTATTTTAAGCAGCCATGCAGACTTTTTAGTCAGCACAATGTTCAGGAACTGAACGAAGACAGAGGTAATTTTTCCCCTGTTAAACAGTTTTTATTCTCCTGTCTCACAGCTAATATTAGGGCGACTAATTTGGAGGAACAGCAGAGTACAGATATATTGTGTGCAGAATGATTTAGACTCCACATGCAGCAGTTTGCCCATCAAAGTACTATGCAAGACCCAGGTTTCTACCAAGTGGTATATCCTCAATCTTATCTGAATTATCTGAGTCATTAGAGTAGAGTACTTAGTTTCTCCTACATACTTCCACTTAGTATTTGTTCAGTGTAAAACACATTTCCTTAACCCAACTGCTCTTTATCTGGTTTAGGAACCCAAAAGGATGACAGGTCCACTTCATAAATACATCAATGTTAGAGATCAAACATTCAGGAAGCCTGGAAAACACAGGTACCACTAATTGGAAAGCTCCACCACATTTCACAAAGAGGTAGAATAAATATCTAGGCAGTCAGGTGGTCACATTATCAATATAATAACCTTGGTAGCTATTTTCCTGGATAACAATGCTGCTGTGCCAGACAGACAATTCACATGCACTGATGCTGGGATGGAACTCAGAACTGATTGCAGGGGTGTACTTCCTGTGGTTCTAGCCACACTGACCTAAAGCCTTTGACAAACGCTATTTAGAGCAGGACAAGAATGATCTTTAAATATGGCTTCTATTCTATTTCAATTATGCAGAGGTCTTCAACTCAGCTCTAGTTTTGCAAGCACAAAAAATTGAGGCTGTGGTCAGTTGTCTCCACATTTCTGTTCCTTCAGTTAATTGGGGCCACATGGAGCATGATAGGGTTCAGCCGTGTGCCCAATTAATATACATAATCAGATAATTAGATGGCAAAAATCCCACCAATTGTGCTCAAAATATGTGCAAAAATAAACCAATTACTTGTAAGTGCATATTTGCACTTGCAAAATTAGAGTGCATTTTTCAAAATCAAATCCTAAATCTATACTCAACTGTGCTGACATTAATATTTAATACCACTGATATTCCTGGTGCTGTATAGGCTCGTAAGGATACAATGTAGAGAAAATCTAAAAGGATTTATAAAATTCTAGCTACAGGGCTCACGCACATAAAAATATCCAGTTTCTTTACTTATGTATCTGGTATCAAAACAGAAGTAGACCACAAAATATTAAAAAAAGGAGGAAATAAAGACACTGAAAGACAGACACTATGTATGACAAATTGCACAAAGACCACTCTGAAAGAGTGCATTACACAACTTATATTTTTGAATCGATGCATTCTAGTGAACTAAACGTCTGTCTGTTTCCAGGGGGAAACTGAAGTGTGTTCAGGTTTTCACGCAGAAAAAAATAGAGCCTACAGTTCTCTAATTTCCACTCTTACCTTCTAAACTTGGTAGGAGTGTGTACCCCCATCTGGGGGGATGTGGGCCTCTCCAAACATGGAAAGCTGAGATACAGAGCTTTTAGTTACCTGAAATGTTAAAACTATTTTATGCATTAGGCACAAAGCTTGTCATTTTAGCAATGCAAGTCCCTCAGATTATAATGTATAAGTCACAAAGCTAAAGGACACACCATTGGTGTCCATTCCTGGAAGTCTCCTGATAACAACTTTATTCTTCTGTAAACTGGAAAGGTTTAAATGCAATGTATATGAGAAAAAGACGGGGTGAGTATTAAGACCAGGTGAGAATTATTTTTACTCCATTTAAAGCTGCTAAGGTTACACTCTACCTACATTAATGTAGTAACACAGGAATTGCCATACCAGATTAGACCAATGGAACTGATCAGTCCCTGATACTTCCAAAAAAAATATAAGAAACTTCATAACAAACATAGAATAAACTGCTCTTAGGAAGACGTTTCTTCTTAAAGCCAGGTGGCTAATGGTACCATCTGAAACATGAGGATTTATATCCCTTATGTGCAGTTAGAGAGTGGTATTCCTAACAGAGAGAAACTGAGTAGTTACTGAGTATTCAGCATAGATTTGCCACCTTTCTGAAGATGCAGCACTGGACAATTTGTTGCTGCAACATGTTTTAAATGAGCGGAGAGTCTGAAAGCCACCTGGATCCCCATAAACTTCAGCATTTCCTTTCCTCTGATATGCAGTTAGAGATGTTTCCCTGATGATTTATTATGCTGGTATACCATTTAAGGGGACAGCCTTTCCTCTATCAGTAAATGCCCTAAAAATAGCAAGCAAACAGACACCACCTTCACCACAAAACACTGTCTCTTCCACCTAAAATCTTCCAACAGTACATGGGAACTTCACTGACCGTAAGCTAGGTGATGCAGTGTACAGTTGCCCTAAATGTACATTTACACCCAGAGTACATTTCTGGTGCCCTAAATAATGGAGACTGTTTGGCAGGACCAGTGTTCGAGAGTTAGAATTGCCCAAGCACATTACCCCAGGGTTGAATTTACAGGCATAATTAGTATGAGCATTGGTATTGGGTTTGTTTTTTTTTCAAGTATGTGCTGCAGTGAAGGTTTATGTAGGTATAGATGTTGGTCTTGTTGTCTTTATGGGGATTTTTATATATTTGGGGAACAGGGCTGTTAGGAATAGTGGCAACAAAGCTGCTTTAGATTAGCAATATTCCAGTAGCATCAGGGATGCTACTGGAATATCAATATACCAATTCCAATACACCAATCATATGTGGGATTTGTTGCACAGAGACCTGGGCTCCAAGTTGTCCAAAGTAACAAAAGTCCAATTTAGCAGTTACATAAAATTGTTTATAAAAATCAGCAAAAGTTACAGACAAAAAAACTGAATTAGCCAAAGTAAAATGTTAATCGATACATCCCAAGGACTGTACTAAAATCATGTCTAGTAAATAAAAGGAAAACAGAATAAAAAATTAAAGAATCAAAATAGGTGTGTCGGAAATCAAAGCAAGTGATGAAGGGAAGACCCCTTTTGGGGTCTTTAAAAAAGTTGCTGCGGGGGAGGGAGTCAAATGGTAGAGATGAGCTGAATGGAGGGAGTGAGCTTCACCATCATGTCTTGCCACCATCTTCTGATACTTCAGGATCCACTGTAACACCATCCATCCTTATATTGAAAGGCATCCTGACCACACCAGATCAGAAAGAGGAAACCAGTGAAACCAACACTTACCCTGGCTTAGGCTAGGTCTCACACAGCATCCAGAACGTGAGACTTGGGTTCATGCTGTCAGCCCCTCCCTTGTGTGCCTTCCTCACCTGATCTCTTCTCTTTTTGATCTCTCCTTTTTCCCTTGTTCACTAAATGGTTTGGCTTAGCTATCCAAGACTGCATATTTTGTAACACTGCTATGAGTCCTTGACCAAAAAGCCTGATAAAAGCAATGTCCTAAACAGCCCGACATTGGTACAAGTTTGCCAGGTTGCGAAGTTTCTCCCGCAGAAAATTACAAGTAAGGGTCAGCACCAAACACAGAATCTACATTTTCTCTCTTTGCTAAATTTTTGTCCCCTTGTGTGTGTTTGTCTTGTTGTTGTTAAAGTCCAATCCCATTTTCTTGAAGACAAATCAACCACAGCTCCTGTCCATCTCAACTTACTTTCATTTTTACCCAAAAATCTCAGTTAATACCATCTAAAAGACTGTCAGAGAATTTTCCCTTCTCATAATTCTACAGCTAAAAGGAATAAGGAATTATTGTTAAAATAAAAGCCTTAGTTAATACTTTACATTTTAAATGCTCTAACAGGTTTTCTTCTTTTGGTGTATCTTTATTGAAAGGTATCTTTAATAACTTTTTTAATGGCAATTGTTATGGGGCTATGCTTCATGTCTAGTTGGCAGCCGATATCAAGCAGAGTGCCCCAAGGGTCAGGCCTGGGGCTAGTTTTGTTCAATATCTTCATTAATGATCTGGAGGATGACGTGGACTGTACCCTCAGCAAGTTTGCAGATGGCACTAAACTGGGAGGAGTGGAAGATAGGGATAGGATACAGAGGAACCTAGATAAATTAGAGGATTGGGCCAAAAGAAATCTGATGAGTTTCAACAAGGACAAGTGCAGAGTTCTGCTCTTAGGACGGAAGAATCCCAGTCACTGTTACAGACTAGGGACCGCATGGCTAGGCAGCAGTTCTGCAGGAAAGGACCTAGGGGTTACAGTGGACGAGAAGCTGGATATGAGTCAACAGTGTGCCCTTATTGCCAAGAAAGCTAATGGAATTTTGGGCTGTATAAGTAGGGGCATTGCCTGCAGATTGAGGGATGTGATCATTCCCCTCTATTTGACATTGGTGAAGCCTCATCTGGAGTACTGTGTCCAGTTTTGGGACCCACACTACAAGAAGGATGTGAAAAAATTGGAAAGAGTCCAGCAGAGAGCAACAAAAGTGATTAGACAGCTGGAGCACATGACTTATGAGGAGAGGCTGAAGGAACTGGGATTGTTTAGTCTGCAGAAGAGAAGAATCAGGGAGGATTTGATAGCTGCTTTCAACTACCTGGAAGGCGGTTGCAAAGAGGATAGATCTAGACTGTTCTCAGTGGTACCAGATGACAGAACAAGGAGTAATGGTCCCAAGTTGCAGTGGGGGAGGTTTAGGTTAGATATTAGGAAAAACTTTTTCACTAGGTGAGTGGTGAAGCACTGGAATGGGTTACCTAGGAAGGTGGTAGAATCTCCTTCCTTCGAGGTTTTTAAGGTCAGGTTTGACAAAGTCCTGGCCAGGATGATTTAGTTGGGGATTGGTCCTGCTTTGAGCAGGGGGTTGGACTAGATGACCTCCTGAGGTCCCTTCCAACCCTGATATTCTATGATTCTAAGCAGGTCAAGGTTTCTATACCCAAAATCCCAACCATGTTGAACTGTGTAGTCCTGTACAGTGATAGGGTCTAACTCTTTGAGTCTATTTATTCCAACCAAATTAATACACCAGATTGTTCCTCAGCATTTTGCCCTACACAGGTCATATGCTAATGTGGTCCCTCTCCAATACTTAGGGCTGCATCCTCACATGCACTGTGTTCATACTTGGTAAATGTGGAGAGGTAAAAGCATTTCCAAACTGCTTTTCCACCATGCTCAATCCTGGGCTCAAACTGGCCCCTGCTGTAAATTAGAACCAGTGTGTGACTGCTCTAATTTACACTGGCCAGAGCCATACACCAGAGACTTCAGAGCACACTGTCCTCCAGCTCTGTGCCATCATGCCCCCTCTGCTAGTATGGAATGCAAGTCTGGTTTGTACCACAGATGCAGCTCAAAGGAGACTTAGGGGGAAAAAAAAAAAAACTCTGGGCCCTCTTATCTTGATGAATACTCTGATATAATAACATAAAGCAAGTGGTAAGGCATTAGAAATGCTTCAGCCACCTGAATCCTCCTGCTAGTTCTATGCTCTCTGCTGACAGCTGCTTTTCTTCTTCCTCCAGGCTTCCATCCTTCTGCTCGTCACAACGAGTGCAAAGAATAAACATAGCTCGTAGCCACTTCAGATTTTATAGAGGCATTGATATCCTTGGCTAGAAGGAGCCCACACCTGGAAAGATGAATAAATTATGTCTCTCTTTCCTGGTCAGAACAGTCTGTATTGATTCTCTCTGCTGAGAGAAACAACTTGCACAGAAAAGCATTAAAGCATTAAAAAGTCTGCAGTCTGCCCGGTTATCCATGCCAGATTGGCTTTCCATGCCATATTGCGCCACAGACTCTTGTAATGAATTGGCTTGCAAATGCTTTGCATTCCTTTTCATCTGCACATATGGAAGCAGGATCTTGGTGAACCATTGTCAATCGCTACAGTGACATTAACTATCTCCTTTGTTGTTGTTGTTGTTGTTGATGTTACACCATCTGTTGAACAAAATAGAGTAGCGGTCAACATTTCAATTCCTTATAAAATACTGGCAGAGGAGTGCCACTGCCAGCTGAATTCCTGACTTGTCTGTTCAATTAAATGAAAACAAAAAAAGAGGTCATTTGTTTTAAAAAAAATTTTTTAAAAGAGATAATTATACAAGATTGTGAGTGTGTTCTGACTAGAACTGGGCAAGCTATTCATAGCCAACTGTTTATGCAACAAATGCAGGCTTTCCCCATTTGTGAATTATCCACTATGCCAGACTGACATTTGTGAATTTATTTGGCGTTTGTAGTAGTTTGAATCCTGCATATGTTTCAGCCCAGGGGTTGCTTATAACTGTTTGTTTCTGTTAGTCAGGGTGGTGAGTGTCTGGTTACCTAAGAAACAAAATATAATTCCTGCTCCGATAGGATGATGCAACCTTTATGAGCAAGGGACAATTACTTCTAGGATGAATAGCAAATACTGATATTCAAATGCAAGTAGAGGAATTATTTTTTAAAGAAAAAGCCATTATGCAGCCTTCAGGCAAAGATAAACTCATTGTTGCAAATGTCCATGAATATTCACCTTATTTGCTTGATCAGGGTCAAATAAAAAAAAAAATGAATTCATACTCAGGAAAAGTGGCTGTGAATAATTTCCCACTATCTACCCATCTCTAGTTCTGATATTTACACTTTGACAGCACCCCAATTTGACGATGTTCCATATACACCAAAAGTGATTAACATTACAGAAACTCTATACAGGCCAAATGCAGGGTCACTGACACAAGACTGACCACAGAAATATTTGGACAGTGGACACTCTAGATATGTTTTTCTTTCTATACATATGTGTACCATAACTGCAACAGATGCTCACAGGAGTTAGGAGTATGCTTCCATGTGTGAAACAGGCATGGTTTTCTTTCTTTCTTGGACTGTATATCAACATCATCATAGATACTGGCCCTGCTCTAGGACTAATATGTACAGGGAGTAAACTGCTGCTGCACAGAAAAGAAAGGCAAATCAAATGTATCACCTGGACATCACATACAAAGTTGCCTTTAAGGATATATATATATTTTTTTAAACTAAAAATTCTGGATCAGACTGGTGCTTTGACTGGCTTTTTAAAACGTCATATTTGGAGAATATTCCCCACTACCTTAATATAGGTTAACATGTTGGATCTAAAACCTACTTTACAGAACCCTTTTAAACCTCTCCATACTGTCCTCTTTGCACTGGTGCGCCCTATATACCACGTGGAGGTATCTGAGAGTCCAATGAGCTGCTAAGGTCTTCTTGCCACAAGACCTGTTCATATCACTCAGTGGAATGCCTGAAAGCTGATAGTATACAGCAATAGTGCCTGCAGAAGTAAATAAAAATATTACTTGGTATCACTGAAATTATGTTTAACAGCCTAAACTCAAAACATGGCCTGCAACAAGTGCTTTTGCAAGTCATTGAAGCAGGCAGCTAACATTCTGAAAACTAACATTCACACCTGCAAGTCACAGTACTTGTAAAACTGGAAAGCATGTTTGGGTCCCTTTTGAGAGTTTGGCCCATAGCATGTTGAAATCATAGCATCTGCCCCATCAATGTCTGACACTAACATGACATTAAGATGAGAACCAGTAGCTACCTGGTTCTTGAGTCTTGTAGCCATTTACCTGTGTCATGGCTACAGGGTAAGCTGTGCTTTAGACTCCTTTTATCTCTCTCAGTACACCCCTCTGGTGACCAGTTTTGCTACCCTCACACCTCTCTGGATGGAACCAGGTGGTCTTACCACTCTGACCAGATCTTTGGGCTGCAGTCCCCCCATTTACCTACCTCAATAACTCCACCTGGCACCTGTGAACAATTTTCCCTCCAGGAGCCTATGACCAGTAGCTGATTAAAGTGACTCACAAACAGCCTCTTCAAAACACAATTTATTTATTCATCCACAAAGTGTGGCCCCTTCAAGAGTTTAGGAGTAAGGAAGGACCTAGCAAATAGGAGGCACTGGTAGAGCAGAAGCGGTCCCAGGAATATGTAGCGCTTGGAAGGAAAACCCAGTATGGTTTCTTTAAAGGCCCATGATCAGGATCCTTACAGAGTGGATGGGGCAATGTTCCACACTCTCCCAGCCAATTGGAATGAGCTTTGAGAAGGGGACCAGCATATATGTTGCTTCCTCATTTATATTAGGGAGAAATGCCTGCAGAAGGTCCGTTTGCTGCATTCTCCTAGATGGGAGGTGAAAGCCCTAATTGGGGAAGAGGCACAGCAGTAGGAAGACCTGTCTGAGGCTCTACAGCTAGCCTAAGTCACAACTCTAGCTCCAAGGAGGAAAACAGGAGATTCCTGTTTTAAGAGACAGGGATTCTCAGAAGTAAAACTCAGCTCTGGGAGGAGAGCTGGTGCAAGGAAAGCCTACCAGGAGTCTTAATACTGACCCACAGGGGACATAAACTTGAGCAGCTAAAGAGGTTAGTTTACACTCTGTGGAAAGAGTTAATGAACCAGGCCCTCAACAAAGGACATATGTGTTTTCAACCAATGTGGTATGGGTAATTGACTGAAAACCTGAGTGGATGCTGAGCAAAATGCACTTACAGAGACACAAGAGGACATGCTTTGGGGCAGCGCCCCATCACAGAGCTGTTCGCCTAGGTCTTACCTAAACTTTATTTACTTGAAAGTCCTTGTAAATTCTACTCAACCCAGACACCCCTGCTCCTGGCCTGGAAGAAAGAGACAGCCCTTGAAGCATTCACAGTGGCCAGTCTGCTCACCCTCTTCCTCTCCAGGCTAGGGTTATTAACAGATTAATGTCTCTTTGATCCTGCACTAGCTCCTCTCCTGCTCATTTCAGGAGATACGCTGAAGAGGAGATGATTTTCTGTTAACTTTAGAGCACTATCTGCTACAGCAGGGCTTTACTTCTTGGTGACGATTCTTTCCCAGGGAAGCACAGTTACTGTACACGTTACTTAAGTTCTAAGCCAAATGGCTCAGTCCAGGACTAAATCTCTACCCTTAGAGACAATGGTGTCATTGTGATTTCATGTCTATTTTAAGTGAAAAACTGAATCCAACTTTAGCTATAGATCAGCAGGGCCGGCTTTAGGAAGTGCGGGGCCCAATTCAAACATTTTCGGCGGGGCCCTGGCAGGGATGACTTAAAAAAAAAAAGTGTAAAAAAAAAAAAAGCCTTTCATTTCTTCCATGTATTATTTACTTTCCATAACTATATAAATAATACAATTATATATTATGTACATTGCATTATATATGCTGTTGATTGCTTATTAATGACCGCCATTTCACATGTGTGGGTCCCTGACACTCCCTGCGGGTGTGCACATGTGTGAGTCCCAGCTGCTCCCTGCCCCCCTCATTGAAGCAGGTTTGCAGGGTTACTGCTCTGGGAACTGCAGGGCAGCAGTGGACATGGGGCTGGTTGGAGGCAGGGCAGGGGCTGACTGGAGGTAGGGTATAGCTGCAGGCAGGGCAAGGGGTGCAGGGCTGGCTGGAGACAGGGGGCTGTGGGGTGGGCTGGCTTCAGGCAGGGCTACAGGAGGATGCAGCAGGGGTTGGGAGGGCTGGAGACAGAGGAGTGCGGAACTGGCTGGCTTCAGGCAGGGAAGTGCAGCGGGGTTGGCTAGAGACAGGGCAGGGGGTTTGGGGCTCCGTGCGGGCAGGGTATGCAGGGCTGATGCGGGCAGGGCTGTGTGGGGGGCTGGCTGGCTTTGGGCAGGGCCACAGGGGTGTGTGGCAGGTGGTGGCTGGAGACAAGGCAGGGGGGTTGGCAGGGGCTGGCTGTGGGGAAGGGGTGCAGAGCTGGCTGCGGGCGGGGCGGCAGGGCTGGTGTGGGCAGGGCAGGGGATGCAGCAGAGGCAACTGGAGCCCCGGCCCTTTAAATAGCCTCCCGCTATCCCAGGGCTCTGGGGGTTATTTAAAGGGCCCGGGGCTCCCCTGCTTGACCTGCCCTGGACCTTTTAAATAGCCACGGGAGCCCTGGAGAATACCTGGGGGCTGCGGGGCTCCGGCCAGCTATTGAAAGAACGAGGTGGCAGAGACAGCTGGAGCCCCGGCCCTTTAAATAACCCCCGGAGCCCCCCTGCTATCCCAGGGCTTTGGGGGCTATTTAAAGAGCCCGGAGCTCCAGCCGGGAGAGCAGGGCTGCGGGGCTTGCCGTGCTCCGGCCAGGGCTCCAGCCAGGGCTGCGGGGCTTGCCACGCTCCGGTGCGGGGCTCCGGCCGGGAGAGCAGGGCTGCGGGGCGGCTTGCTGCGTGGCTCCAGCTGGGAGAGTGAGGCTGTGGGGCAGCTTACCAGACTCTGGCGCGGGGCTCCAGCCGGGAGAGCTGGGCTGCGGGGCGGCTTGCTGCACTCCGGTGCGGGGCTCCAGCCGGGAGAGTGGGGCTGCGGGGCTCCAGCCAGGAGAGCCGGGCTGCGGGACTTACCGTGCGCTCTGGCTGGGGCTCCAGCCAGGAGAGCTGGGCTGTGGGGCTTGCCGCACTCCCTGCGGCGCTTTGGTCAGGGAAGCGGGGCCATGGAAGACCCCGGAGCAGATCTCAGCCGGCGTAAGTAAAAAAAATTTAAAAGGCGCCTAAGGTGCGGGGCCCAATTCCCAGGAATCGGCTGAATCGGCCTAAAGCCGGCCCTGTAGATCAGAGATTCCAAGGTCAGAAAGGACTACTATGATCTTCTAGTCTGATATCCTGGATAACACAGGCCAGAGAACATCCAAAAAATAATTCCTAAAGAATATGTTTTAGAAAAACATTCATCCTTGATTTAAAAATTGCTAGTGGTGGAGAATTCACCACAACCTTCGGTAAGTTGTTCCAGTGGTAAATTATAATCACTGTTAAGTTTCCACCTTATTTCCATTGGTAGAGATACTACCAATGCCTCCATAATATTCCAGCTGGCTCTAAAGGATTAATTAGTAACTTCCTACTCCCACTTTCGGAAAAACTCATAGAATGTATCATTCCATAGGTAACATTTTATTTTTTTGATGCAACTCTTTTTCCACTCAACGTTTGGAGGTTTTTTTTATTGTAGCTTGAGTTCCTAATAACATGTGATACCAAACAGCACAGGAAAACCCCAAGAGCAACATAGTTCAATTAAATCTATGTAAGTCTAATCTGAATGAAGCAATATAGCGTACTTGTGTGCGGTAAACCGTAACCCCTAAAGAAACTTAATTCCTGCCGCTGGAAATGGATTCAGCCTTTGATAGCTTGCTTCAACAGGCTGAACGGATGAGATGATTAAGAGGAACTACACACCACATTTCTACTTTTTATGCAGAATTGCAAAAAAGTGAATACTGCGCTGATTGGAGCAATAAAAAGTCACAAGTTAAGTAAAAGGACATTCAGCTGAATATACAAATCCAGTACAGCACACATCCAAGCCATTATCTTGGACATCTTATTGTGCACTTTCTGGTGCAACACAGATCTGGAGGACAAAGAGCTCCAAATAATGAAATATTTTCCAATGAAAATACAAAGTCAGAGAGGCCAGGTGGCTCAGTAAATCAGGGTACTAGTTTATTTAACTCCACACACCTGCAGTGGGTTGCAAGCAAACAGGAATTTGGTGGTTTCACCCTATAACATACTCCATCGCCACAGGTTGCTTAAACACAATCCCAGTACTCCTTTGAGACTTTTTCACACTTGGGACAAATTTTCATAGCAACCTCTTAAACTATCCATGGGAAATGTGCAAGAGCACTCAGTTGGGCTCCCAAATCCCAGATCTCTGTGGCACACTCCAGGGAGCATTTGTGCAATGTGGATTATTTCAGTCAAATTCTCAGGGTACAGTTCAGGAACCTAATTAGAAATACTGGTCCCTCAAATTATAGCAAAAGTATTATTATTTAATAAATAAATGACAGCAATGTAAGGACTGAATACTGCTTACCAAACTGAGTAAGGATTAGAGATTCTAACAAAAATAGCCCCACTGAAGAGAATGTGCTGCACAAACTAGCCCCCAGTAGTTCACTGTCATGTTTGAGTGCTTAATGAATAAACCCTTCTATTTAGAGTAAAAGTATTCTGGGTAAAGGAAAGGAAACTCTCTTTCCCCCTCTGACTTTCTAACTTCTTTGCCCACATGCTCAGGGTTTACCTGATTGCCATATTTGAAGTCGGGAAGGAATTTTCTTCCAGGGCAGATTGACAAAGGCCCTGGAGGTTTTTTGCCTTCCTTTGCAGTGTGGGGCACGGGTCACTTGCTGGAGGATTCTCTGCACCTTGAGGTCTTTAAGTCATGATTTGAGGACTTCAATAACTCAGACATAGGTTAGGGCTTTGTTACAGGAGTGGGTGGGTGAGATTCTGTGGCCTGTGTTGTGCAGGAGGTCAGACTAGATGATCATAATGGTCCCTTCTGACCTTAAAGTCTATGAGTTTATGAAAGGGTCGTTGACCACAAACAATTGCGTCATGGGCTGTCTTCTGAATGTCCACATAGTACTACCCAATTAATTTTAATTAATTATTTAAGGACCAGTTCCAATCACTGTATATTACATATAGTGTATGTAGATATTAAACACAAACAAACCTAACAAAGCAGCAGATTAGACAAAGCTAAATAAAACAGGGACATATGCTGACCACTAAAGTCATTAATTTCTCTTGGGCAATGGAAACAGTCAAATCACTTGATACAAATATTTAAACTGCATTTGTTTTCCTCCTTTCACTATTTCACTAACTCCACTTTTTAAAATCAACTGTTTTTCTTTATTTACTTTTTGGCTTGACCATGTCATACAGTTGGTTTAAAGCTGTTTATATGTTTAGAACAGTTGTTTGTTATGTACTATAGAGTGAAGTGGGATCATCATTTAAGTTATTTGCTTGTATTTTAGAAAGTGATGGCCCCTGAACAGCAAGATGGACAAAGAGGTGCAAAGCTGGGGAAACAACTTCCCTGAGTGTGAAAACACAGTTGCAATCAGCAAAATCATGCTCTTAAAGAACAACAGATTAAATCCTCAATTTATGTAAACTGGCATGGATCTGAAGGAGTCAGTGGAGCTACACCAATTAACACTAGCTGAGGATCTGGCCTATCATATAACAAGAAGTAATCCAGCATAAGTCTAACAGACATTTAAAAAACTGATCCACAACCAGGATGTACTCACTGCCTTTGTTACCCTAAAAGATGGTCTCCCCTGGGCCTTCCAGGGTAAACAAGAGTCTCAAACAAGAATCTTCAACCCTCCTCAAGTTTCCCAGGACCACTGGGGATGCTACCAGTTCATATCTCACCCTCGATTAAGTCAACCCCCGTGGCTGCAGGGTAGGGTTGCCAACCCTCCCAGATTGGCTGCGAGTCTCCCAGAATCGGGCCCTATCTCCTGGAGGCTACTGAAGCCAATCCGGGAGATTTTAGGCCACTAGAAATCCAGTGGCACAGTGGGGCTGAGGCAGGCTCCCTACCTGCCCTGGCCCCACGTCATTCCCAGAAGCAACGACATGTCCAGCAGTGGCTCCTAGGAGGAGGTGTGTCCAGGGAGTCTTTGCTTGCTGCCCCCACCCCAAGCACAGACTCCATGAGTATGTCTCCTCAATCTGGGAATTGCAATCTCAGCTCAAAGAGCAGACACAGCCTTGGATAATCTCTCAGGGCTATGTAAATCACAGCAGCCTCTTCCCACCTCCCTGTGGGTAGCAGTGCCACCGCACCAGGGCTTGCAAGAGGTCTTCATGTCTTCCTTAATCCATGAGCTGGGAGGATTCTCCCCTAGCTGGATCCAGGAATTTTAGAGGCTGTTTACACTATTCCAGCCTTCTTACCCTGCACAGAATTGCTGGAGCTGAGAGAGAATTTCACCTGTCTCTCAAACAAATCTTCACACCTTGGTGCAGGGGGCTCACAATTAGTCCTTGGTCACCAGGATTCTTCCATTGCATGTTCTGGTTTTCTAGTGCAAATGCTAGCACTTCTACCCTCTCTTTAGAATACTTCCCCTATGTTTTTGGTTGTCCTCTCAGCTTCCACCTAAGCCACTATGAAGAAGTTCCCTAACCTTCCCAATAACCTTAGATCCTCAAGACCCTAAATCATTCCATTCTATCCCTACTTCTACAGTAGCCCTTCTATATGATAGTAAGCACAACTGATCACAGTGACTTCAACAGCCCTGTAGACAGACCTAGAATAATATCCTTCAGCTTATGTTTGCTAGATCTGTTTATTCATTCCTGAATGTTGATTCTGTATTATGTTTTCATGGTGCCAAGCAATGCACTGAAGACCTCAGATCCTTCCATTAACCTTTTTTTTTTTTTTTTTTTACTGTACAACTAAGATTGTATCCTCGTTTGCTTTTCTGTTTGTTACAGCCTTATTCTCTTACATTTCTTTCTCTAGAATTGTCCAAGTCATTTGCTCATCTACACAAGTTATTTTGTTTGTTTTTCCTCCTTTGATTTTACTGCCTGTCCCCTGAAATTTGAATTTTCTATTTTCACCACCTAACTACAGATTTTTCTCATCTGAGTCACTGCTTTACAAAAATCGGACAATCAGTCCTCAGAATGTTCCTTGTGGCACCGCAGTAATCACCTCCTTTCATCCCAAACTACTTCTATGTATATTTAGACACTGTCTTTGATATCAAAGTCAGTTCTTTACTAGTTCACCTAACAATCATCTCCGACCCTGCAGATTTTTTTTTTTACAGGTCTGTATTTTAAAGACATCATATGGATCCCTTCATAAATGTATATGTTAAAATAGCTCTTCATAGCAATCCAAATATCATCTCTGTTCTCAGGGGGTAGTATCCTTGGTTCTCCTATGTAGCCAATTAGTTCATTTTATCATCCATTTATCATTGTGTTATTTAAAGTTATGGTCAACTCCCATGCTATTTCATACATAGCAGTATAAGATTGACAAGTATGTAGGACTGATGAGTGTTTATTAGGCATATAAGAAAAGCACAGAATGAAATACAAGGCCTATGAGCTGAGGCCTGTAAGAGTTTAGTTGAGTCACGTTAGGCCATAGGCTTAAAAATGTGTGACAGGAATGGGTGACCGAGGCATAACCCTATGCTGTTAAGGTTGGAATACTACTGGAAAGAATGTGAGAATAGGTGATGTTAAGGAAAAATGGACTGCAATAGACCATAAAGCACCTGATTATAACATCATGGAAAGTTCTGCTTTGACCGCATGTTACCCTGGACATGGATTGTGCACACATGCTAATGAGAAGGGGAACTAAGAAAACAACTTATGAAAAATATGGGGCACCCTAACATTCATGGGGCATGGAAGTACAGATAAGGAAAAGAGAACTGAAACCCTCACGTATTTGCACAAGGTGTTAGGTGTGATCAGAACAACAATAAAAAAGAGGTTCCCTTTCTGGGTAAAATGAGAAGACCCCAAGGCAGAGATCTCCAAACTGTGGGCCACGCCTCCCTAGGGGGGCACGGAGGAACATTCGGGGAGCACAGCAGGGCCTGGGCCAGCCCCCACAGGGGGCAGGGAGAGAGCACCAACTAGCCCCACTCCACTACCAAGTCTGCTCTGACCCTGCCCTCAGCCCCGGCCCCTTACCACAGCCCGGCTGCAGCTCCACTCCTGGCCCTGGTCCCAGCCTTGGCCCCTGACCTTGGCTCCATTCCCAGCCCTAAACCCACCCCCACCATAGCCCCACTCCTGGCCCCAAGGGTAAGGGGGGGGGGACATGACCTTGAAAAGTTTGGAGACCGCTGCCCCAAGGGAAGACCTACAGGAAACCGCAGCAGGAACCACCTTTCTATCAATGATCATCTGTTGAGAGATCTATCCTAGAATATCTTTGAGGCTGTGACTATAACTACCATAATAGTCATTGCATCGTTTTTTGTAGGATTTATATATGTACAGGTGATTGTAACTTTAGTTATTGCTTTAATAAAATGTGTAGTACAGATAAGACTTTGTACTTGCGATTGTATCTGTGGTCTCTATTCTTGTTCTTCCTGTGTTCCTGGAGTCTCCAAATTTGAGAAAAGCAATAGATGTGATTTTCACTTGAAACTGTAGCAACAGGAGCTTAACCCATTGTAGTTTAATACAAAATCACTAAATTCAATTTAAATAAAAAGGCTGCACCTAGTTAGATTGTGGTAACCGCTATGCAATAGCTTAGTTGCTCTTTAACATCTACATGTTCCATCACATACTCTGTTATTCAATCATGCTATTTTCCTTCTCTATTTTCTGTTGCCTAACAAATCCATCTAGATTTAAAGCCAAACTTGATGCTTGATTTACTCATTCACTTAATGGGGGGGAGGAGGGAGAAATCTACTCATTATTGTTACCGCCAGATATTTTGCTTTTATATCTACTGCTCTCTTCTACATCAAACTACTGAAATCAACTTGCTGAGCTCAATCCCAACATTATTGTCTGTTATCCTAGGCCTGTGACATGGTGGACACCTTTAGTGCCCTCTTGCTGTAATGCCCACACCTCACTGGATGTGCTCAGTTCCTCAACACAGATTCCATAGGGTTGTAAATCTCTACTTTATGGCTAAGATTTTTCAAGAGTACCTACATGATTTTGGCTCCTAAGGCCAACTGACAGTCAATGAGCCTTAAATTCTTAAGGACCTAAGTGACCTTTGAAAATGGAATTTAAGAGCCCACATCACTTAAGCACTGTTGGAAATGTTAACAGGCAAGTCTAATTTAGACCTCCTTTCTAACTTCCTCAAAGGTGCTAAAGCAAAGCTACAGACAAATTCAATGTTACAATACAGCTATACAAAAATGAAGAAGCAATTGATATCAGATTATAAACAGACTTCTTGTGAAGTCCTTGCGTTCTATGTTGAGAACAAGACAGAGGAGAAAAAAAAAATTCTAACTCAGAGTCTAAACAACTACGAGAGGATTAAACAGATTTTACTGCATCCAGATCAACTGAAAGGAATTCGTGATCAGTCTCATTCCCCGTGAACTGGATCAGATAGCTCCCTGACCTCTGCCTCATCACAATCAGGACAAGAAAAATCTGAAACCACAATTAAGCAGGGTGAAAAGTAGAAGCAATGCCACTTTCATCCTTTGAATTCCTTTTTCAAATGCATAAATCTTTGACACAATTGAGTGACCTGAACTAGATCAAGGAATTAATGTCTTCTATACTCTTGATAAATCACTTTTTTTCAAAATCTGCTTTACCTTGGAGATAGCAAAATCTCTGTGAATTGATAGCTGGAGAGATTATGGGCTTAATCTTTCACCCACTTAAATCAATGAAAGTTTTGCCTTGGACTTTCAAGGGAGCAGAAACAACCCCATGAATGCACCCAATTTTCATGCTTTAGCCTCTATACCTTTTTCCTTGCTTGCCAGTCTCCCTTTTAGCAGGGAATGCTAAGTACTGTTATTGCAGAGCTCTGTCCCAGGGTTTATCTCAACAAGTCTGTGGCAAAACAATACCTTCAGCTGTAGTTTGATAGTCCGAAGCGGTCACACTACTGCTGTACTCATTTCTCAGGAACTCCTATTTAGAGTACACAGTACTAGTGCTTAATATGGACTACATCTCATCGGGGATGTAAAGGGGCCCTTTGCTCCTATAGGCTTGGATGGAACTGGAAGGTGCTCAGAACCTTACAGAATAAGGGTTCACAGTTCCTTGAATTAATTGAGTGCATGCGTCCCAATTGTGCGGCCCAACACTGGCACAGGCCACTCACATGGAGAGGACAGGAAGCATTGCAAGTTTGCCACATGCAGAATTAATAGGGTTATCAGCTCTGAGAGCAAGGAGCTTTCCCTAGGTATCCGTGAAAGCAGAGTCATCTGTACAGAGGCCCCAGACCTCTACAATAGCTTCTAGTCCGCCTTACCTCTCTACAGAAAAGATCCCCTAGGAAATGCTTCCCTTGGGACAGCCACCCGGGGGTGATTCCAAGGAACAGGTGGTGAAATGGGTAAGTTAATATTACAGGTGTCAGCATTAATTTACCTACCAAAGTTCCACAAGTTGGAGAAACTCTGATAGATATCATGGCGTGTAACTACTCTCCTGCCCACCCTCTTCCTGCATTTCAAAACCCACAGAGTCAACATGGAAGATCTGATAAGTGGGGAAACAATATTGCAGAGGCAGGACGTAATTCCCAATGGGAGTTAGGTGCCTAAATACTTTTGAGGTTGAGCTGAATACTCCCATTCACCCTTGGTAAGAGACCCCTAGGCTCCATGCCCCACATACAGACCAGAAACGAACCATGTCTGCTGTATACATACATCCCATTGACCCCCAAGTCACTCAAATACCCTCACAAGGATGCCTTGATTTTCCCCCTCTGTCAGGTAGAAGTAGTATGTGACTCATTGAACCAGTTACAACTAAATGAGATCAAGCGCCTAGCCACAACATTTCGGAAAATATAAAGAACAGAAGCATTGCAAAGAAGGGACTAATTCGAGACAATTGCCATCTATTTTAACATTGAGTCTTGTGCATCCTACAACTCAGTTTAGCATTAATTTCAGAGGATATACTTATTTTGGAGGCTGTTTCTTGGTTTTTTGGTATCTTCGTTTAATAGCCACTGCATTCAGAAGTTTGGAATGCTAGGAGAAATCACTGGCATATGAAGAGCAAGTCAAACTTATCAAAGTATATTAGCTCCCACCTCACTCCTATATCCTTGGGCAAATCTCTTAGCCTCTCCTGCCTCAGTTTCCCCTTCTCTAAATGGGAATGAAAATACTTAGGTATGCTACAAAGTGGCTGTGAGGATTTGTTGTGAAATCACTCTGATGTTTAGAAATCCTTAATATTTATTACTGCACCATTTCCAAAGCATTGTGGGATAATTTGAGATGAAAGCCACTATAGAAATATATGTTATTACCATTATTCTAGGTATATAGAGGCAGACTTGACATCTGCACAGATCTTTTTACTGTTACCCAATGCTCCCTCATTTAATGGCTGTTACTGCTATGCTTGTTTGCCTGTTGTATTGATCTTAGTTTAAAAAATCTTTAAGGAAAGAACAGAGAGAATGGGGTTTTTTTACTGCAGAAATAACCAGTCCTGTAGTACGCAGTATTGTCTCCGACAGCCCGGAGCGGAGTCAGACTGAGGGAATGATTTAAGCCTCAGTAGGCTGACTAGTGCAGCTTGTGATCTTTTCCCTCACACTGTCCATCCTCTTGTTCTCAATTCAGTATTTGATATATTCTGTTTATCTGTTGATGTTTCCTAGAGGCCCCTGTTGTGCTTTCTCAAGCACCCTGGAATTGGGTTGCTGCTGACACTAGCAGGGTGTCTCTGCCTCAGTGACTCCATCAGATCACAGATCCAAAGCTGCCAATGCATTCAAGTCGCTAGGCCAACCACACATTTTCCATGGTGTGTGAGAAACTTAATTGCCGGAGGGCACTGAAGTCGGAGACTCACTAGTACATCTCAGCTTTCCCTTAGTTACTCGGCTCATCTCATTCCAAACTCAAATTTAGTTCTTCCCGAAACTAAAACCTGCTGTTACTCCAACAGCTTAACCTGGAAAATTTGATACACACTGAAATGCTAATCCTTAACCTGAAATAACGTGCTAAGTAAAATTACCACCAGCTATCACCAGGTAGCTTTTTCCTGTCTTTAATTTTTGTATCATTTGAATTCCATGATTGGCACTCTGATGCTGTGGTCAGTCTCTCTATGATCTTACTAATTTCCCATCAGTAAATAAAAAGATCTTAATCTTATATTTTCAGTTTTGTCTAGTAAATGCTAGGAAGGATGGTCTTGAGGTTTAGCCACAATAATAGGAGTTAGGAGATGTGAGGGTCATAGGCAAGTTATTTAACCTCCTCCTTCCTCAGTCTCTTCAGCTATAATCGGGACAATACTGTTATTACTTGTATATGTGAAACCAGTTATTTAATATTTGTATTGTTGTAACAGCTAACAGCCCTAGTCACAGACCAGGACCACATTGTGCTAGGCACTGAACAAGCACAGAACAGAAAGAGTGGCCATGTCCTCAAAAGCCTGCCTACTAACAGGACGCGTAAACGTTTTGTTTGTGAAGTTTTAAGCATGGAACTATGCCTGCCCCTTAAAATCTAATTCATTTAATTATTTTCTAAACTCCTTTGTTCCCTTCTCCGCCATTGCTGACCCTATGTTTACCATCTTCTCTTTTTATTCAGTTCCTTTACCTTTTTAACAACTTGATGCCTTCCCTGGTTTGTGTAATTCTACTGTACAGGGATGTATTTTATTATGATGGATTTCCTGTTATTCTCTTGCATGGCCACCTGAGTACCTTGATGGAAGGGGACTATGTAAAATGAAATTCTTCTGTTGCAGCATTATTATATGTAAATTCGTTTGTACTCCTTTGATGGAAAATATTATAGAATTGCAAAGCACTATTATGAATTCTTAACATGTTTCTTTGCAAAGGTTAAACATCAAATATATATATATATATATATATATATATATATATATATATAACCATGAATTTCTTCATGCCAAAAGAAGTTAAACATCAAAGACACAGTGAGTATAATATATCAGCTAATATATATAATGGTAATAAATATATATATAGATATATATAGTACTAATACTATATCTAATATTTCATATATTGTAAACCCTCTTTGGATAACCCCTTTGGGGTTTAGAGAGCATGGCCCTTTAAATCTTTTTCCCAGGGGGGAGGAGGAGAGTAAGAAAAAAAAAAGAGAAACTCCAGGGGGCAGTTAAACTTGAAATGGCCACAGAATAGAACTCTACTGGCAAGAGACTATAGGCCCAGATCCTCATAGATATGTAGGCTCCGAACTTTCACTGAAATCAGTGAAAGTTAGGAACCTAACTACCTTTGAGGGTCTGAGCATTATGTCCTTACACCTCATGCAGCTCATTCACAATGGTTATTCTTTAGGTGTCTGATCCTATGCTCAATGGAATAACAAAACTCCTATTGCTTGTAGTAACTCAGGGTCATTCCCAAAAGGAGGATCTCTTGTGTTGTACACGTAGACCCTAATTCTCCACTGCCTCACATTTTGTGTTGTCATTTATCCCTGTGCAAAATGTATGCACGAGGCTACCATGCTTGGTGTTTTACACTGACTTTGCTCAAGTGCAGGTGACTACAAAAAGGTGCAAGGAAGTGGAGAACTGTCAGTTATGTTTTGTAGCTAGGCCAGCCTGATTGTTTTAAGATACAGAAAAGCAAACACTTCAGAAAACCTGCTATAAGCTGAGCTCTCAGAATTTCTCTTGTTCTTAAAGGTGCTTTTGAAAACCTTATAAACTCAGAGGTAGAACTTTTCAAGAATACAAGGTTAGCTGTAATAAAATCAGTCTCTGCAGATTTGGATTTTTATAACTCGCTTTTATGACCTTAAGATCAGGCAGTGAGTGTCACTTAAATAAGGCATCCACACAGCCTGTAAACTCTTGTATTGGATTAAAGTCTCCATGTACGGTATCACCTCCTCCAGCATTTATTGAATGTTGGCTAGCAATTAAAGTTATTTACAGCTGGGACTAGTTTAAAAAAAAAAGAAAAAGAAAAAAAGTCACTTCTATTTGCTGTTTCAGTGGAAGATCTAAAAATTTTTAATTTTTTAAAAAATAAAATGAATAACCCAATCCTTCTGTAAAAAAACAACTGGTAGTGGGCAATCACAGGCAACAGCAAATGGAGATCATGGTAAAAAAAGCTGGAAAACTATCTGGCATCCCTTTGCTATCTATATTTTAGTGGCCTTTTATGAACCAGTGAAAGCTGCTCAACTAAGAGCCTGGAAGACTAAAGATCTCTGCTTAATTATAGCACATCAGCAGTAAGGCAGAGTTTCTCCCTCATTATCCCAGAGATACGTCCTCAACTCTGGATCAAGATACAACTGCTTACATGCAAAGCTATGATGACAACACTTACCTGCTAAGAATTAGAGTGTGACAACCAATACATAGTCAAACAACCCTGTGGTTACACCTTTCAGCCATTAACAACCAGGACAGGCAGAACTTTCTGCACTTGCTTGCAATCAATACGTTCAGTGATTTTTAATGGAAAATAAACTGATAAAATGCTAGGCTCCAATGCACCAAACGGAGTCTCTTTAAAATGAAAAGCTTTAACAAGAGGCACATGCGTGCATGCACAAACACACACACACCCACACAAAGGTGACTGGGGCAGTTTTCTACATCCAAAAGTGAATTATTGCTACCATGACGCCTATTAGGCTAAATGGGTCAGTTGTATGCACCTTCCCGACTACTTTGTGAGAGAGTAAGTAGTCATGGGGGGAAAAGAAAAGAGTCTCAGGGAAAGAAAGCCCGTATACTTTAAAGAGCTGGATTTATTCACGCTAATTGTTAAGGTTCCAAGGCTAGAATGCCTGCCCACCCCCGGAAAAAAAAAAAAAAAAAACCCCTCCACACACCAGCCAACCAACAAACAGGGAAAATCACAACTCCTGACTTTAATTTTACATAACATTTCTTTCAAGAAAACTAAAACCAGAAAAGAAAGAGAGAGAGACCTTAAAAAGTTCATCTTTACTTCAAAGAAAAACAGGGGTATTACATGGGGTAACGCAAACCTGTCCCACTGAAACAATTAAATAAGGGGATTGTTACCTTTTAGGAGGCCATGCTGGGAATGGTCGGAATCTGGGGGGCTATCTAACACAGGCTCTTCTGTCTCTGTTAGCAGTGGAGAAAATAGCTTCAGAACAGAGGGTGCTGTCCTCAGAGCCTTGAATAAGGTAACATATTGGAGAATTGCAGGTAAAAGCTTTTCTATTTGAAAACGTGTGTAGACTCTTAAGGGACAAAAAAAGCGGGGTAAAGCAGTAATGATTTTATTGCTAAGCCCTTGGAGATAGACTCTATGACATGTAACAGTGTCTGCTTGTGTAATAAGCACACCTGCATAGCAAAGAACAAATTTGCTGTATGCTTCTGTTAGGTACTGGGTAGGGCTGGCATCCTGACTCATTTTGTGGCTTACCACATAGCTATAAAGCTATAACATTATTTCTCTGTTTATTTCATTCTACTATGGCTCTGTGCAGAGATAAAGAAATATACCGTTTTTGCCTTACTGGCTCTGTGCGCCAAAACTGGCATAGTGTAAAAAATGAATCCAGAGAATGTCCTTAGAACTCCAGCTGCAAATGTTCTCAAAGTTCAGTGACAGTGAGCTTGGTCTTCTCTCTCTTCTCTGTCAATCTCGCTTGCCCTCCTAAAGCCTGAGCTTTAGGCAAAGGCTGGCAAAAATAGAAGCCTCAAGCCACATTTAGGCTTTACATAAATGGCCTGTTTTACAAAATGCTGAGCACCCAGAAGATCCCATTGTCTTTGAAATTATTGGGTGCTCAGCACTCTTGAAAATCAAGCAACTCATTGAGAAGCTGACCTTTAGGCACTTATGTCTAAAAAATCTTGGCCACATCATTTGATACCATCACTACAGACTGTGGGAGTTAAATTCCATTGCAGGATGGGAGTCACAGGCCCCATGCTCCTCCTACTACATAATATGAGAAAAATCAAGCACTACACGTGATATTCTTAGCTAAGATCTTGTCCATTTGTCTCTGGGGAGAAGAGGAGTGACAGGGTGGAAGTTATAAATCCCACAGTATTGTGTGTTTAGACTAGTGTTCTCATCAAACCACATGGGTGACGTGAAGCAACACTGTCCTGGGGGGCATGAGGATTGGGAAGAATTCTACTTCAAGATTACAGAAATTGTGTTGGAACTTCCCAGCTTGCTGTGTCCCCAAAGGAGATGGGTGCTACCATGAGTGTTGTTTCCTCTCCAGGAATCAACACAGGAGTGGTGCATAGTCATAGAAATGTCAGACTGGAAGGGATCTTGAGAAAACATCGAGTCCAGCCCCATGCATTGTGGCAGGACCCAGTAAATCTAGACCATCCCTGACAAGTGTTTGTCCAACCTATGGGGATTCCAAAACTTTCCTTGGAAGCCTATTCCAGAGCTTAAACTGCCCTTATATTTAGAAGGATTTTCCTAATACCTAACCTAAATCTCCCTTGCTGCAGATTAAGCCCAAGATTTCTTGTCCTACCTTCCATGAATATGAAGAATAATTGATCAACATCCTCTTTATAACAGCCCTTAAACATATTTGAAGACTTACTGGGTCCTAGCTTAGCCTTCTTCTCTCCAGTCTAAACATTCCCAGTTTTCTTAAGCTTTCCTCGTAGGTCAAGTTTCTAAACCTATCATTTCTGTTGCTCTCCTCTGGACTCTCCAAATTTGCACACACTTTCCTAAAGTATGGTGCCCAGAATTGGACAGAATATTCCTCCTGAGGCCTCACCAGTAACAAACAGATCAGGACAATTACCTCCCATGTCTTACATACAACACTCCTGTTAACACGCCTCAGAATGATATTGGCCCTTTTCGCAGTTGTTTCACATGGTTGACTCACATTTAGTTTGTGAGCCCTTATAAACCCCAGATCTTCTTCAGCAGTATTGTCACCTAGCCTGCCATTCCCCATTTTGTAGTTGTGAATTTGATTTTTCCTTCATAAGTGTAGTATTTTGATTTGACTTTATAGAGTTGCACCTTGTTGAATTCAGACCAATTTTCCAATTTGTCAAGGTGGTTTTGAATTCTAATCCCACCCTTCAAAGTACTTGCAACCCCTCCCAGTTTGGTGTCATCCACAATTTTTATAAGCATACTCTCCACTTCATTGTCCATATTATTAATGGGAATATTGAACAGTACCATAGCCAGGACTGACCCCTGCAGCACCCCACTAGATATGGCCTCCTAGTTGGACAAACCATTGATAACTACTCTCTGAATACAATCTTTCACCAGCTGTGCACCCACTTTACAGTAATTTCATCTAGACCTCATTTCCCTCATTTGATTATGAGAATGTCATATGGGACTGTCAAGAGCCTTACTGAAATCTCATTATCTCCCCCAACTAGCCAGTAATCCTGTCATTAGGGTAGTTTAGCACAAGCGTTCTCAAACTTCATTGCACCATTACCCTTTTCTGACAACAATATTTACTACATGACTCCAGGAGGGGGGACTGAAGCCCAAGCCCACCTGAGCCCCGTGACCCTGGAATACCGTGGAATCATGAATGTATCATACCAAAGGCTTTGGCTCTGGACGGTGGGGCTTGGCTTCAGCTTGGGGACTGGACCCCAGCAAGTCTAACACCAGCTCTGGTGACCTCATTAAAACAGAGTCATGAGCCACTTTGGGATCCCCGACCCACAGTTTGAGAACAGCTGGTTTAGCATGATTTATTTTTGACAAATCCATTCTAGCTACTCTGTTTAACCTTATTATCCTCTAGGTGCTTACACACTGATTGTTTAATAATCTGTCCCAGTATCTTTCCAGGTATCATGCCCTCTTCCCTTCCTGTTTGGGGTGGATGTATCCTATAGTTGCAAGTTAGAAGCAACCCTTGTTCTCCCTCAAGCACAAGGGCTGCTAGAATTACAACCAATCTTTACACAGGCTAGGAGCAGAGACCCTAACTAAAGGAAACCACACGGGTTCTAATGTCCTAAACTGTATAAATAAATACTGAGCCTGCAGCTGCTGCCTACACACTCATGGCATGACTGACCTTTACCACTGACTTTTTTAAATAATAATATTCTGGAGCTAGAAACATGACAAAAAGAAAATCCAACACTACTGGTCACCAAGCCTACCTTCTCCACAGCTCCAAAATAGAAGCTACCACACCCAGTCTTGCAAGGAGATTTATTTTCTTTGCAGAAGCCAGAAAACAAAAAAAAAAACAATCCATCTTTTAACTCAGTCCTTACTTTCAGGTTTCAGCTCCACCCCCCATCAGGGGCTTCTGCCAGGTTCCCAGTTCTGGCCAGCTCTGCAGCAGCCTCAAGGTTATCACCTGGCTACAGGGGAGACACCATAGAAGTTACCTCCACTCCACTATTCCTTTATTTCCCCAAGCACAACCTGTCTCAATCAATGCCTCCTTCCAACTAACCTCAGCAAACCTTTGTAGGCCCAGATGTAGCCAAGCCCTCATCAAACGGCTGGACTGGACTCACCTGCTCAGGCCCAGGGGCATTAGGCCTAATATATCTTCAGACACTAGCTACCCTGTGGCATTACTCTATTCTGTTCCATCCAGTACCACTACAGACTTTTTTCCACATTGCATTTTATTCTAATGGATTAGTACTTAAAATCTCCTTTCTCAGTACACATTATAATCCAAAATGTGGTGAGGAAGGGAGGCAGGAATACAAGGCCTGCTTGATGACAAAAATATATTCAAAAGTTCCAGATGTCATAGGAAACATCTTTATTATTGACAATTTATTTGCTGTCATTGCATTCTTGTTACAACCTCTTTACATACAAACAGCACTAGTGTCTTGAGACAGATTGTGTTGCTAATAAGTGATGCAAACTGTCAGGAAACAGCAAAGGGCAATTAGTAAACCACTATCTCTTGTGACTACTGATGAAATTTACAGATTTTCCTTTTTTCCTCTCCCATTGCTTATTCCTGCAATGGATCAAGACAGCACCTTGAAGATTAATTCAATTAATTAAATGAGCTGGAGCTTTTAAAAGGAAAAAGGTGTTTTAGTCTCATCCACATTCCTGAAAGAAGTACAGTAGGATCACACTATAGTAACGACGACATTATGGCTGGCTTGCCCTCACTCCAAGCCTTTGCTGTGACTTACAACACACATGGTGCTGGCAGCGCCAGTAGAGGCCTCTGCTTTCTGGGCACCTGGACAGCCTGAGAAGGCATCGGCACTGCCACCAGTCTGGGAACCCTACTGCTCCCTGGAATTGGAGGCAGACCACTGGGGGGCTATGGAGCCCCATGTGGCTCCGGTGTGGGCTGTCAGCCTGAACAGGGTCATTTGCCTTCCTTGCTCGTTGCCAGGGAATCATTCTTCTTCTACCTCTTCTTGGGCACTGGAAAAGGGGGGCACTGCTGGGTAAAGCCCGGTGCTGGGAGTGCACTGAGCACCGAGGCCAAGGTGCTAGGGGCAGAGTCTGGCTGGGAAGGCTTGGACAGCAGGCAGAGAGCAGCCTCCATAAAGAGGGCTCTCAGACAGAAGTCTTGCTCTTTCTGCATTCTGGAATGAAAGTTTTTACAGATGCCACACGTCTCCGTCCCATGTGATACCCCCAAGCATTTGAGGCAGCTGCTCTGGGGGTCACTAACAGGCATAGGCCTGTTACAGTCAGAGCAATGCTCAAAACCCGGAGACTGGGGAACGCCCTGCCTGGGGCAGAGTCCCAGCAGGGACTTTATCTCTAACAACACTACTTAACTACTTACTAACTACAGTAAACAATTTACAGGGCCTTAAGGCTCGAAGAACAAAGTAGAAGAGTCATTAGCCCTTACAAAGCAAGGGAAAAAAGGCACTGCAGCTAACCACCGGGGCAGTAAGAAGGAACTGAGAGGGCTGGCAGTGCCTAATAGACCGTTGCATGAGCACGGCACTCAAGAGGGCACCACAGCCGACCCTACAGATACTGCTAAGGGTATGGCTACACTTGGAGTTTCAAAGCGCTGCCGTGTTTGAAGTGTGAGTGTGGTCGGAGTGGCAGTGCTGGAAGAGAATTCTCCCAGCGCTGCATGTAAACCACATCCTTTACGGATGTAGCGTGCTGCACTAGGAGCCGTGCTCCCAGCGTTGCCACCCTGATTACACTGACGCTTTACAGCGCTGTATCTTGCAGCACTCAGGGGGGTGTTTTTTCACACCCCTCAGCGTGAAAGTTGCAGCGCTGTAAAGTGTGAGTGTAGCCATACTTTAAGGCAAAAATGTCTGACAGCCACACATGTGGGCATGCACACGCCTAGAATGGAATACACATGAGCACACACTTGAAGAAGAAACAGCAAAGAGAGACTGTAACGAAGCCGGTTCTGGCAGGACCCAACTGAGTGTGCCAATTCAGGACAAATTGCTTAAACAAGGCAGCTACAGCCCAAGGCTGGCGTTTTTCCACCTCTAAGGCAAACCAAACCAGCCAGACAAAGAGGACTTTTGGTCTCACCCCAAGCAATTCCCTTACACACTCCAGTTTCCCAGTATCACCACCAGTGCCACTCGTTGTGGGGATGAATGGTTATGAAAACCAACACCCCAGTAAAAGAAAAAGGTTTCTTGATCCCAAAGAATCAAGCCCCAGACTCAGGTCAATATACTAATTAGATCTTACCCACAAATCACACTGTTGCCAATCCTTTAGAATCTAAAATCTAAAGGTTTATTCATAAAAGGAAAAAGATATGAGAGCTAAAATTGGCTAAATGGAATCAATTACATACAGTAATGGCAAAGTTCTTAGTTCAGGCTTGTAGCAGTGATGGAGTAAACTGCAGGTTCAAATCAAGTTTCTGGAGTACAACCCCCACTGGGATGGGTCATCAGTCCTTTGCTACAAGCTGAAACTCTGAACAAAGTCCCTCCAGAGGTAAGAAGCAGGATTGAAGACAAGACGGAGATGAGGCAGCAGCCTTTTATAGTCTTTTCCAGGTGTAAGAACATCTCTTTGTTCTTACTGTGGAAAATTACAGAAAAATGGAGTCTGGAGTCACATGGGCAAGTTCCTGCATACTTTGCTCAGTTACAAGGCATATCTGCCATCTCTCAACGGGTCAATTGTACAGCTGATGGCCCTTAATGGGCCATCAAGCAGGCTAGGCAGAGCTAACACCAGCTTGTCTGGGATGTCACCCAGAAGCATAGCATAAATTTGAATTACAGACAGTATAGACCCAATATTTATAACTTCAACTAAAAAATGACATGCATACAGACAGCATAATCATAACCAGCAACCCATAACCTGGTCTTAGACACCTTATATGAACCCCTTTACGTAAGATTTGGTGCCACTACAGGAGTTTAGTTGCAACCATGTTCTATATGATCCCAGATTATATCAATAATGTCACATAGACATTTTTAAATCAGCAGGTCCAGATAACTTGCATCCAAGAGTTTTAAAAGGTGGCACAGGAATTTGCAGGGCCATTACTCTTGATTTTCAAAAAGTCTTGGAACACTGGGGAAGTTCCAGAAGACTGGAAGAAAGCTAATGTGCCAATATTTAAAAGGGCAAGCAGGATGACTTGGACAATTATAGGTCTGTCAGTTTGACATCAGTCCCAGGCGAGATAATGCAGTGGCCGATATGGGACTCAATTAATCAAGAATTAAAAGGAGGGTAATATAATTAATGCCAATCAACCTGAGTTTATGCAAAGTAGATCCTGTCAAACTAACAGTATTTCTTTTGCTGAAATTGCAATTTTGGTTGATCAAGGTAATAATATTGATGTAATATACTCAGACTCTGTAAGTCATTTGACTTAATACCACATGACATTTTGATTAAAAATCTAGAAATATATAAAATTAGCGTGGCACACGTTAAATGAATTAAAAGAGAGGTCTAAATGTAATTGTAAATGGGGAATCATCACTGATCGGGTGTATTTGTAGTCTGGTCCAGCAATGATCGGTTCCAGGCCCTTTGCTATAGAACACTTTTATTAATGACTTGGAAGAAATCATAAAATAATCTCTGAAGTTTGAAGATGACACAAAATCCAGGGATTGGTAAATAATGGAGAGCGCAGGTCACGGATTACCAAGCAATCTAGATTGCGCTCAAACTCACTGCAACCAATCAATATGCATTTTAACATGGGTAAATGTACATATCTAGGAACAAAGAATGTAGGCCATGCTTACATGATGGAGGACTCTCTCCTGTGAAGCTGTGACTGTGAAAAAAGATTTGGGGGTTGAGGTGAATCATCATCTGAACACAGGTTCCCAGTGTGATGCTATGGCCAAAAGGGCTAATGCCCTTGGATGCATAAAATGGGAAATCTCAAGTAGGAGTAGCGAGGTTATTTTACCTCTATTTGGCACTGGTGCAACCATCGCTGGACTACTGTGTCCAGTTCTGGTGTCCACAATTCAAGAAAGATGATGATAAATCAGAGAAGAGGCATGAGAATGATTTAAGGATTTGGAAAAAAAACCAAAAACGTTCCTTATATCAATCTACTTAGCTTAACAAAGAAAAGTTTAAGGAGTGACATGATTACAGTTTAAGTATCTCCTATATGAAGAACAAATATTTAATAATTGGCTCTTCAGTGTAGTAAAAAATGGTATAACATGATCCAGTGGCTAGAAGTGGAAGCTAGACAAATTCAGGCTGGAAATAAAGTGTATATTTTTAACAGAGAGAGTAATTAATTATTGCAATAATTTACCATCACTGACAAGTTTTATTAACAAGCTGCTCTAGCAATTATTTGATGAAAGGTCTCTGGCCTGTGTTATACAGGTAGTCAGACTACATGATCACAATGGTCCCCTCTGGCCCTGGAATTGATGAATGAATTTGAAGGAAATGTCCAGCAAAGACGGTATTTTTTTCACCTTGATAGTAAGGTTTTTCTCCTTTTCTCTGGTTCAAATTCCGTATCAGAGTAAAAAAAAAGAGTCTATTCCCAAAGTCCAGAAGGCAACTGTTTGGGTGCAGGTTGGGGGAGGAAGAGAGAGCCCAGGGCTGGGGCTGTAGGGGGTGGGGGGAAGAGAGAGTCCAGGGCTGGGGCAGCAGGGAGTGAGGGCGATGAGAGCCCAGGGCTGGGGTGGGGGGTAGCCAATTTTTTTTTTTTTGCTTGGGGTGGCAAACAACCTAGAGTCGGCCCTGACGAGGCCAATCTATTCTGGACACTGTCCTGCTCATGCTGAGGTATGAGACAGCTTGAAGAGGGCTAACAATGAAAGGCGTCAAGGTAGATTGACTCTTCCCTGCTGACCAATGGGTTTTCTACTGATAGGACCATTGACTCTGAATGACCCTCTTGAAGCCTGACAACATGGGCTAGAGTCTGGATTTCCCAGCTAAAGCAAATGGGCACAAAAGGAACGGACTAGTTTAAAAGGTGGTGCTTGTCTGAGAAACAGGCCAAATCACTCTCACATGCAAGAAGTCCAGGCTAAGGAGGGATAAGGCAGGAAGGGTCTAGCCTAAGGATGCTGACCAAACCCAAGACTCCCAGAGTGGGTAAGATCAGAGGGGTGTATTCAAGAGTTGGTTGTTTCCCATAGATTTGTAATGCTACTCTGAATCAGACACTTCAGTGTGCCTTCTTACGAAACTCCTTTGCTAAGCCTGTGCTCATTGCTTTCCTGCCATTGTCCCTGAAGGAGTGAACTAGAAACCAGAGCTCCCACAGGCAGGTGGACTCTGATGTCTAAACAAGTAGGGGCTCAGGAGAGCTTAGGCACTGATTCCAGGGTAGAGATGGCCAGATTGCAGGGGTCCACTGCCCCCAAAGGGTGTCAGATATAGGGAGGACCTGCACCTGGGCCTGGGAGTGTGCCCAAGCGACCTAGCTTTGCCTAGATGTGGTTGGCTTAAGAGTCCCTGGCATCCAGCAGTTGGATTCAATTACAACATGCTGCCTCTTTTTCCAGAGTGGGGGACTGGGACAGGTTTTGGCAGAATTCCTCTGTAAAACAAAAATAAATCGTGACAGGAGGAAGTCTCATGAAGACTGATGCTCCGAGGGAATCCCCAAGCCTGGAGGACCTCTCTTTTCTGAGAGAGGTGCCTGTATACTGAGCAGAAGCCCTCTTTTCAAAGCTCTCTCCTCTTGTTACAAATAAGCAGACAGAACAGAAGAGATTTCCCACTGCTACAAGATTTTTAGAAAACCTTGGAACTACTTCCATTTGCACAAAGACTTAGCTAGGCCAGACTCGTAACCTTGGAGTCCACATTGCTCTATAATACAGCAATAGCAGTGGGGTAGCAGGAGGCCCTCTGTGTAATTGTACTTATTTAATTTTGTAGTTACAGCTCACTCAAAGGCTTTGCTACTTGGGAAGCAGCACACTAATTAATACAATCAGGGGCAAAAGTTTCAGAAGTCTCCCAGCAGCACTCATTAGCATGCACGGCCAAGAGATTTGATAAAGTTCAAAGCTTATCTTGTAGCCTGCATGCTCCAATGTTTGCTCAGAGCAGCAGCTGGCCAAGTGATCTCTCTTTTTTTCTCTCAAAGAGCAAAATTAAATTAGATTAAATCATCTTTTCTTCTCCCTTGTAGAATTAAGACCATGTTATGAAAACAAGCAAACTGACTTTGAAATCCTGGTTCTATTACTCTACACCAATGCAGCTGCACTACAATGGTAAGATTATGATTTCTTGGAAACTTGAGATAAATATGATTATCCTCCCCTTAATGTCTCTCCTGAGACTGGGGAACAAAGACTTGGAAATGGAGTAGGAAAGAGATTCATGAAGGATGGAACTCGTGAAGATGAGGGGAATGAGGGGTTAGAGGAAACAAGGCAGAAAGGATCTTGAAGTATGAGGAAGGAAGGAGAGATGGGGCTTCCCAATGGGAGCTGATGGGGTATCCAGGCACTGAGCTTTCTTGAAAATCTGGCCATTGGTTGCTAGCTGTTAGTTCCTGTGGACTAAAGGAAGAAACTGGGTTCCTGATGTACAGAAGAAATAGGAAGAAAGATGTGTACAGTAAATGAGAGGCAGCAGCTGAGGCACAAAGTGATGGGGAATGAGAAGGAAAGGGCACAGGGAAAAGAAGAGGAAGGAGCAAACAGGGCTGAATAGAAAAGGAAAAAGCTGACTGAAGGAGAACACAGAGACATGAATGGGAGGGGAGGAAGGATGTTAGGCTTAGACACCACAATGATAGCAGCTGCCATATAAAATCATAAAATGGACTAAGAGCAACATGAGACATTTAAAAGGTGACTTAGAAACTGAGGACTGCAGGCATAAGAGCCCCACTCACCAGGCTGTGGACTCAGTCAGCACAGATTAATTTAAACACCGTATAAAAAAATCTGTCCCCCATCAGTCTCCATCTTGGATAACTATAGGTTCTCCAAAATGAGGCATTCTGATTCGTAAGGGTTTACATACAACACTTTTTTCTGATTGTGGTGCTTTTTTCAAATATCCCATAAGGTTATACATTTAAACAAGAACAAACTTAAACCAACAAAATAGACGTGGCAGTGGGGGAAGTCAGGAATGTCTGATATGGACTGCAATATTGCAGTTAGACATCTAACTAGTTAAAATTACTTAGACAAGTTAGATATCTTCACGTCACCAGGGCCTAATGAAATACATCCTAGAATACTCAAGGTGCAGACTGAGACGATATCTGAGCCACTAGTGATTATCTTCCAAAAGTCATGGAAGACGGGAGAGATTCCAAGGGATTAGAAAAAGGGAAGTATAGTCTATAAAAAGGGAAATAAGGACAACATGAGGAATTACAGATGAGTCAGCTTAACTTCAGTACTTGGAAAAATAATAGAGCAAATAATTAAACAATCGATTTGCAAACACCTGGAAGATAAGACGATAAGTAACCATCAGTATGGATTTGTCCAGAACAAATCATGTCAAACCAATCTGATAGCTTTCTTTGATAGGGTAACAAGCCTTGTGGATGGAGAGAAGCAGGAGATGTGGTATATCTTGACTTTAGTAAGGCTTTTGATACTGCCTCTTTTAAACAAACTTGAGAAATAAAACCTAGTTGGAGCTACTGTAAGGAGGTGCATAACTTGTTGGAAAATCGTTCCCAGAGAGTAGTTATCGGTGGTTCACAGTCATGCTGGAAGGGCATATTGAGTGGAGTATGAAAGAGATCGGTTCTGGGTCCAGTTCTGTTCAATATGAGGGGTTGCAACTCTTTTGGAGGTTAGGATTAAGATACAAAATGATCTGGACAAACTGGAGAAATGGTCTGAAGAAAATAAGATGAAATTCAATAAGGACAAATACAAAGAACTCCACTTTTAGGAAGGAACAATCAGTTTCACACATACAAATAGGAAATAACTGTCTAGGAAGGAGTACTGCAGCAAGGGATCTGGGGGTTATAGTGGATCACAAGCTAAATATGAGTGAACAGTGTGACACTGTTACAAAAAAAACAAACATTGTTGGATATATTAGCAGCAGTGCTAAGCAAGACATGAGAAGTAATTTTTCTGCTCTTCTCTGCACTGATTAGGCTTCAGCTGGAGTATTGTGTCCATTTCTGGGCACTGCATTTCAGATGTGGATAAACTGGATAAAGTCTAGAGAAGAGCAACAAAAATGATTAAAGGTCTAGAAAACATGACCTCTGAGGGAAGACTGAAACAACTCGGTTTGTTTAGTCTGAAGAAGAAAAGATTGAGAGGGGACATGAGAACAGTTTTCAAGTAGATAAAACGTTGTTACACGGAGGAGGGAGAAAAAGCGTTGTCATTGACCTTTGAGGGTAGGACAAGAAGCAATGGGTTTAAAATGCATCCAGGACTGTTTAGGTTGGACATTAGGAAAAACTTCCTAACTGTCAGAGTGGTTAAGCACTGAAATAAATTGCCCAGGGAGGTTGTGGACTCTCCATCATTGGAGATTTTTAAGAGCAGGTTAGACAAACACCTGTCAGGGATGGTATAGATAATACTTAGTCCTGCCATGAGTGCCGGGTACTGGACTAGTGACCTCTTGAAGTCCCTTCCAGTCCTATGATTCTATGATCTGAACTCTGAGGTGTCTCCAACAATCCCAGAATTCACAAAGGGATTTAGTGGAAACATTTACTTTTTTAAACTATTCTAAACTAATGTCTGTTGCCCACACCCCAGTGTGGCAATCAAGTTTCATTTCTCAGGTTATGGCTACACTAGCAACACTGTAGTGGCACAGGTACAGCTGCGTCGCTGTAGTATAGACACTATTACTGCCAAGGAATGGGTTCTTCTGTGGATCCAGCGGTGTCTATACGAGGACTTAAGTCGGTTTAACTATCTCTCTCAGGGGGGTGAATTTTTCACATCTCTGAACAGCATAGGTAAGTTGATTAAGTTTTAGGTGTAGACTGTCAATGCTTAGCATCTGACGCCTGGTCACTGGCACAGATCACTGGTGCAGATTAAGAGAGAAAAACTAAAGACATGGAAAACAAGAACGAAAGTTATCAAGATATACTTTAGAAAGAAAGGAAAAAAGAGTGAGTAGGACATTGGAGACAGAAAAAAAAAATCACAGTTTTCCCATGTTCAGAAGAGGAATCTACAAACATTTGTAAGTCCTTTGGGTTATGGGGCACACTTGTTTACTTTAAGAGGAGATAACTTGCCATTGGCAATTACCCATTGGAAATGTTAGTCACTTTGCTTACCGCAACTCTGGAAGGCACTCGGGCCCACACCCTAAACAGTATTTTGGCACTTAAATCCCATCGAAATCAGAGAGTTGGATGACTCTGCCTTTGAGGATCTGGGCCTCAGATACCATGGTGACGAACGTGGTAAAAGAACACATATAGGACAGTGTAGCAGAATTCCAAACACACTAATGTTCAATGTATAAAGTTCTGATACATCTTAAAATACACTGCAAGAATTACATTCGTTAAATCCAGACTTTCCAGGATGGGCACCTGCCTTTAATTTAATTTAATTTTGTTCTCCCCTCCCATCCTCGGATAGGCTTTGCCAGAATGCTTTTTTCATTGCTGTGTCCATACTACAAGTGTTGAAGAGCAGACTAGATAAAACACCAAATGGGCTCAGGGCCCAAACCTACACCAATAGAAGTTAGTGGGAGTCTTTGCAGTGATTCAAGGAGAATTTGGTTAGGGTCTCAGTGCAAGGATAGTCCTGCATTTGAGCAAGAGAGCCTGGATGAACCAGGAGGTCCTTTCTCTCCATAGTGCATTCTACATGGTGTATGCTGCAGATTAAGGACAATGCTGGCATTTACTCCAGTAGCTCCATTCTAACCTCATAGACTCATAGACTCGTAGGTCAGAAGGGACCAATATGATCATCTAGTCTGACCTCCTGCACAAAGCAGGCCACAGAACCCTACCCATCCACTTTTATAACAACCCCTAACCCATGACTGAGTTATTGAAGTCCTCATAATGTGCGTTTGAAGAACCTCAGCTGCAGAAGAATCCACAGCAAGTGACCCATGCCCCATGCTGCAGAAGAAGGCGAAAACCTCCAGGGCCCTGCAATCCGCCTGGAGGAAAATTCCTTCCGACACCAATATTGCGATCAGCTAAAGCCTGGCATGTGGCAAGACTCCCCAGCCAGCCCCAGGAAAGAATTCTCTGCAGTAACTCAGATCCATCCCATCCAACATCCCCTCACAGACCATTGAGCAGACTTATCTGCATAATCCAAGATCAGTTGCCACAATTAAACTATCCCATCATATCATCCCACCATAATACTTATCAAGCTTAGTCTTAAGCCAGATAAGTCTTTTGCCCCACTACTTCCCTCGGAAGGCTGTTCCAGAACTTCACTCCCCTAATGGTTAGAAACCTTCGTTAATTTCAAGTCTAAACTTCCTATATCCAGTTGTACCCATTTGTCCTTGTGCTACATTATGTAAAGCTTACAATAATTCCTCTCCCTCCCTAACGTAATCCCCTGATTATTTATCTAGAGCAAGCATATCCCCCCGGAGCCTTCTTGGCTAGGCTAAACAAGCCAAGCCTTTGAGTCTTCCTTCATAAGGCAGGTTTTCCATTCCTCGATCATCCTAGTACCCATCTCTGAACTGTTCCAGTTTGATTCATCTTCTTAAACATGGGACACCAGAACTGCACACAATATTCTAGGTGGTGGCTCACCAGCAGCCTTATATAACGGTACTAAACCTCCTTATCCTTGCTGGAAATACCTCGCCTGATGCATCTAAACCGATTTGCTTTTTTAACGGCCATATCGCATTGGCGGCTCATAGACATCCTGCTATCAACCAAATACCCCAAGGTCCTTCTCCTCCTCTGTTGCTTCCAACTGATGCATCCCCAACATATATCTAAAATTCTTTTATAATCCCTAAGTGCATGACCTTGCACTTTCACTATTATATTTCCATTACCTATTACTTATGACTCCAGTTCACAAGGGTGCCAGATCTTCCTGTATTGGTATCCTGGTCCTCTCCGTAGTAGCAAATACCCCCAGCTTCGTTCATCCGCAAACTTTATTTAGCACATTCCCGCTCTTTGTGCCAATCAGTAATAAAAAGTTAAATAAGATCGGTCCAAAACCGATCCTTGAGGGAACTCCACTAGTAACCTCTCTCAGCCTGACAGTTCCCCTTCAGTATGACCCGCTGGAGTCTCCCCTTTAACCAGTTCCTTATCCACCTTACACCTTTCATATTCATCCCCATCTTTTCCAATTTAACTACAGTTCCCCATGTGAACCGTGTCAAATGCCTTACTGAAATCGAGGTAATTAGATCTACCGCATTTCCTTTGTCTAAGTAAATCCGTCACCTTCTCGAAGAAGGAGATCAGGTTGGTTGGCACGATCTACCTTTAGTAACCATGTTGCAATTCTTCCCAATTACCATTGACCTCAATGTCCTTAACTACTTTCTCCTTAAAATTTTTCCAGACCTTACATACTACAGACGTCAAGCTAACAGGCCTATAGTTACCGGATCACTTTTTTTCCCTTCTTAAAAATAGGAACTACGTTAGCAATTCTCCAGTCGTACGGTACAACCCCCGAATTTACCGATTGATTAAAAATTCTCCGCCGGAGCCTTTAGACCAGCGCACTGTCTGCCAAAATGACTGCGGCAGCTCCACCGGAGCCTTTCCAGCAGCAGACCGTCCGCCGGCACGACTGCGGTAGGTCCACTGGGCCCGCGGGGGTGGCGAAATGGCCATCCCCTAGGCGTCAGAATCCTGGCGCCACTCCTGCTTAAACCTATGCTAGTTTCAAATGTTCAGACAGGGATAAAACACTGCTTACTGGCTCATATTAAACTTGGTTCTGCTAAAATGATTTAATCTCCAGTGTGCAAAGGCAAGGAAACTACTAATAAATGGTCACCAGGTGTTGTTTCAGGAGGGAAGTTCATAATTTTCTGAGCAAACTTCACAAAAAATATAAAGTTGGCTGTCAAGGTTCCTCCCCACTCTGAACTTTAGGGTACAGATGTTGGGGACCTGCATGGACACTTCTAAGCTTAATTATTAGCTTAGATCTGGTAACACTGCCACCATCCAGAAATTTCATGTCTGGAGCACTTCCTCTCCCCGCAAACCTTCCCCTCCCTGGCATCCCTGAGAGGTTTTTCACCAAGTTCCAGTGACACCGATCACACCCCTTGGATCTTAACACAAGGAGAATTTAACCATCCCTCCTCTTTTCCCCCACCAGTTCCTGGTGAGTCCAGATCCAATCCTCTTGGATCTTAAACAAGGAAAAATCAATCAGGTTCTTAAAAGAAAGCTTTTAATTAAAGAAGAAAGGTAAAAATCATCTCTGTAAAATCAGGATGGAAAATACTTTACAGGTAATCAGATTCATATAGCCCAGAGGAACACCCTCTAGCCTAAGGTTCAAAGTTACAGCAAACAGAGGTAAATTCTCTCAGCCAAAAGGAACATTTACAAGTTGAGAAAACAAAAATAAGACTAACACGCCTTGCCTGGCTGTTACTTACAAATTTGAAACATGAGAGACTGATTCAGAAAGATTTGGAGAGCCTGGATTGACATCTGGTCCCTCTTAGTCCCAAGAGCAAACAACCCCCAAAACAAAGAGCTCAAACAAAAGACTTCCCCCCACCAAGATTTGAAAGTATCTTGTCCCCTTATTGGTCCTCTGGTTAGGTGTCAGCCAGGTTCACTGAGTTTCTTAACCCTTTACAGGTAAAAGAGACATTAACCGTTAACTATCTGTTTATGACATTGGCTTTCAAAAGATGTTGAACAGTTTGTTTTGTTTAGTCTAACTCAGGCAGGACGTGAAGCATTTAATCACAGCATCCCTTGCAAAAGGAATATATGAGAGACTATACCAGGTCTATACGAAAGCTGCAAATAATGCTGCTGCTTCCATGGATTTAAACTGTAACCTCTCTGGGGAAGGGACAGCCTTTTTGTTGTGTGTTTGCACAGTGCCTACCACAATGGGGACAGAGGCCATAATTAGGGCATCTAGGTGCTAGGCTAATACAAATAAATAATTCATAGTGATGGTCTGTGACATCAATCCTCTGCATGAGTCACATTCTACACAAACTGCTACAAGACTCCAGAACAATCAACCAGTGAAAATGAGGCACAGCCAGCAGCTCCACTTGGGACTATGCTCACAGCCTGAAAATGTGCCTTGCCTTTAAATTCCATCTCTCATTTGCCTAGTGTCATTTGCTACAGCTGTTCACTTAATTCAGACAGATCACATAATGAAACATATGCTAGAGAAAGAGTCCATTAGAATTCATTGAATACAGCTTTTCATTTGAAAACTCCCCTCAAATATACAGAATTGCTTTACTTGGTTTCATTTTTCAACATTCATACACATAATTGCATTTATTTTTCTAGTCAAGACTGCAAAATAAGTGATAATTTATTATATTACAACCTCCATCTCAGAGGATTATAGCCACAACAGTTCCAGAACACTTATGAAAGGGGTGCACGGTTAAGGAGTGTGGGTTGCTTACTGCAGGAAACTCATACAATTTTTTTTTCCCTTGAGGAAATAGGAACATTGTTGCTATAAGCTCTTTTTTCTACACATACCAGTAACTCCTGGAAAATAGTCTTGCTAAAACAATATATCTTCCATATGCCCAAAAGAAACATGTACAAATACAATGAAGACTTGTAAACTAAGTGTCAAGCATAGGAAATATTTTAGTTTGCTATTCGCAACTGACCTGATTTTTCAGAGGTTCTGAACAGTTTCCTTGTGCAATCAAAGAGCTGAGAGTGCTCAGTATCACTGAAATCAGGCCAAAATGAATCCTTTTAAATAAATAATGGAGTGTTTGAAAACTTTGGGCTTGTTACAGACCCCAGTCCAATGCATTTTGAAGTCAGTGAAGACTCCCATTGACTTCAGTTGACATTGAATCAATTCTATAGTGAGGAAGTTATAGTGCCAGGATAAATATTGTGTAAAGTTTGCATCTCAGTTAGGTACTACAGCACTTGCCACTACACCAGTCCTAATTGGCATCATGCTGCCAAATTGAGTGGTGGTTTTGATGCAGGTCACAGGGTCATCTCTCATCTCCAGAGTGGAAAAGATCTACATTATTAATCAAACCAATCCATTGCAGGAAAGAGTTCTTCTTCGAGGTCAGATCCAGCTCCCATTGAAGTCGAAGGGTTTCTGTGGGCTTCCAGTGACTTCAATGGCTTCCTAAATATAAACGCTATCTGATAAGGGTGTTGAAATTTGCCCCTACATACTAGGAAGATTTTACTCTTATGGTGAGGCGTGTTACTTAATCCTTGGTGCAAGTTATGCTATAAATATTACAGACACGAATAGACTTGAGGTACTGCAGTGAATTTAGTACTGTAGACATTGAAAGAATCCCAGTTTCTCCCACAAGACCTGGGATGTGGATTCCTGTTTCCAGGTCCTTTTCAGCCTGCACTGTTATCCCAGAATCCCTGGTCTTTGGGAAGCCAATAATCCTGTCACTGCCAGTTAAGCAGCAGCAGCACTTTTTCCATTGCCAAGAGAAATGTGAATCTAAACCACAACACTCTTTCCCCAAAGTCACAGGGGTGGCAATTTGCAAAGTAGTTGTCTTCATCACTCCTTCCTATAAGCCCTGCTCCTGGATAGCTCTCATGAAACGACATTTAAACCTCACATCATGAAGCTTGTTTTGCAGAGAGTACTGACAGCCACAAGGGCATCGGTGGAAAAGTGAAAATAACACAGCATATCCTGAGCATAGGGCTCTCTCGTGCAGCTAAGTTTTTCTCCAATGGACTAAAGATCCAAAGCAGAGAAGATCTCATACAGATGACATGGAAACGTTACCTTCCTTTACATTAAAGTGCCATTGATAGCTTCATATGATGCTTTAAAGCATGCTTAGTAACTTCTCAAGATCATGTATGATATGAAACAGATGCTTGCATAGTCTTCTGGTCCATGAAGTCAGACAATTGTACAGGGGTAAATTCCGCTTTTGCATGTGGTCTACAGCAAATAATTCTGATTGAAGACATTATGTAATCCAAAACTCATCTCCCACATATGTCAATGTGAACCTTGTATGAGGCCAAGGATAGAGTAAGGTCTTTATGCAGTGACTAAACTTCGCTATGCACATCCCTTATTGTCATATTCAGCATCTCTCAGTGGGAAAAATGAGCTCCTCTTTATGACACTCAGCATTCCCGGCCTGTTACTCTCCCTGTCCTGTCAACTTTTTTGTCTCCACTTTCCCCCTTTTACATTTCATTCCCCACAGCAACTCCCAACACATCCCTGTTTTCATACTCATCCCGTTCTCCATCTTATCTGCTAAAATGATAAGCAATGAAGTGGCTAATGGTGATACTTCAAGTGCTGTCATTAGGCTCAGAGCTAACACCCAATGAAATTAATGGGGTGCCTACCTATAGCCAAGGAGCACTTTGTGGACCTTGCACTTCTGTCCAACTACTGCTTTCAATTTTGTTAAATACTCTGTTTTCCTCAGATGCTCTCTTCCCTGGCCTTCCATGACTGTTCCTGGTGGTTCTCACCCTGCTGACTGTTTCTTCAGCATCTCCTTTCACGGATCCTCATCCTCCTCTCCCTCTTTATCTGGTAGTGTCCCCCAGGATTCTCTCCTCACTTTACTTATCAAAAACCTGATCTGCTGCCTTTGTTTTAGCAACCACTGTTGTACAAATATCCCCCAGACCTCTATTTTCAGCCATGCCTTCTGTCAGGAATGTATCTCCAACACTGACATCTCCTCCAAAACTCAGCTGCTTATTCCTCCTACTTGTACTCTCTATCCAAATCCACTTCTCTATTTTCTGAAGTTACAGCCTCTGGTTACCTTTGATGCTCTCTCTTTCTTCCCCGTCTTGTTGACTCCTCTTCTTCAATATCACTAGAATCTGCCTGTTCCTCATTGCTAAAACCCTTATCCTTCCCTTAGTCATTACTTGCATGAACAACTATAACCTTCTCCTCTCCCTGGCCTTCCTGCCTCTCCACTCTACCTCGTCAAGTCTATCCAACGTTTTAGCTAAGTAAATGGTTCTCCTCTTGCTGCTCTAGCTAAAGTCTCATTTGCATCTACTCCCTCTTTTGTTCTTTACACTCTTTCCAGCCCTCTTGCTTTACAGCTTTGTCAATGAACTGCCCTCATCCACCAGGCTATGTCTGCCTTGCACACTCCTCCTTCAGGCCCATTTCCCACAACAGCACTTTCTTCCTTCTCATCAACAGTTCTCTCAACCTCCCTTAGACAGGATGATATAGGACAACATCCAGATCAGATCAGAAACCCTTTAGGAAAGGGAACCTGTCTGGTCTGTACACTATAAATGACTTGATAATAAATAAATACATAGAAAATACAGTACAGTAATTCATGCACCCAAACATGCAGGTTTGGGTACTGATTTTCAACAGTGCTGAGATTCTGTTGTCTTCAGTTGGAGCTGTGGATATGCAGCTCATACCAAAATCAGGTCCTTAACCTGGTAACTGTAGAAATCTCCAGACTATAGATGAAAGTGTCTACAGGCAGAACTGAGGCCAGCATTGCTAAATGAATTGTGAATTACGTGAGTTTCCAGCAGCTAAGGTTTCTGTTGCTGTGAATTACAATATATTAATGTGTGCAAAAGGACAATATTATTCTCAACCTTACCTCTATTTTAAAGGGACTTTGGGGATAAGTATTTAAAAGACAGGGCCTGATTCACTGATATGTTGCTTCAGTTTTATACCAGAGCAACCCCATTAATTTCAATGCAATTACATAGGTTTAGTGCTAGAATAAAAGTGGCAAATCAGGTCTACTTTGCTGAAGATTCTTAAAACAATTTCTTCATATGGAAATAAAACAAAAGGCTTCTCTCATCCTGCCCCCCTCACATCACCCCAAATCATTTATGGAGAATTTAATTAGAAACCCAAAGTGTTCACACCTCTCTATATGGCTGAATGACACCATTTCTTGGTTCTATATATACAGCAAACTCAAGCTCTTTAAAAGGACCATTGCGATTGGGACTGTGAAATAGCGGCTATTAGATTCATGGAGCTTGCTTTAGAGAGGTGCAGAGATTAGCCTGTGAGGTGCTGAAAGCCCTCAGCTCCCACTGGAGTCAATGGATGCTGAGGGTTTTTTTTCTCCTGCTGATGATAGCTCATCTCAATTGATTGGACTCTTCCAGTTGGTATGCGTACTTCCACCTTTTCATGTTCTCTGTATGTATAAATATCTCCTGTCTGTGTGTTCCATTCTATGCATCCAAAGAAGTGAGCTGTAGCCCACGAAAGCTCATGCTGAAATAAATTTGTTAGTCTCTAAGGTGCCACAAGTACTCCTGTTCTTTTTGAGGGAAACTGGCACCTTAAAGGACTGGACCCATAAAGGAAGAATACATAGGGTGTGTGGCTTTCATGTCTTCTCTCCCAGCCCTGTCATGTCATTACAGGAGTGCCCTTGAGAGTGTTAGGGTCTGGCTAATAGTGATAATGGTAAGGTGTTAATGTTCACACCAGGGGTGCTAGGTTCCTGATAGTGTTCACAGAGGAGGAGGAAAGACTGACAATAGTTCAAATGCACCATTTAGCACAGCTAGGATAGGGTGCTTGTATGGACCCCTGAGGACAGCAATTCATTCTGGGCCATTAAAACCTCCCCAGAAGTCTCTCTTTCAGACTCCTTTGATAATACATCTCGAATCTCCCACACATTCTGGGAGATTATCAGTGAGCAGACTAAGTGTCTGCACAGTACTCTGGGTGAAGTATGACTTAATTACAAAAGTGCCATTGAAGTATACACAGGACATGTATTGACCTTGACCTCTCTTCAGGGAGTGTAAGAGGACATTTTAATTTTACAATCAGTGTGAAAACTGCAAACTAGTGAAAATTCAAATGTAATTCCCCTTCTTCACCAGAGTGCATCTTAAATGCACTGAAATATTAATGGTCAGTTCTTCTGATATCTCATCTTCTGTAATAAATGTCTGCCTTTAATACTGGAAGCTCTTATGAGACACTCACAAAAAAATCTAAGGGTATGTCTAAACTACAGTAGAAGACCTGTGGCTGGCCCAGGAAAGCTGAGTTGGGCACATGTGGCTTAAAGTTCTAATTTAGATGTCTGGGTTCAGGCTCAAGCCCAGGCTGTAAGACCCTTGAGGGGGGAGGGTCTCAGAGCCTAGGTGCCAGTCCGAGCCCAGATGTCTATGCTGCATCTTTTAGTCCCACAGCCCGAGCCCCATTAGCCAGCTGACCCAAGCTCTGAGACTCAGCGTTGAGGGTTTTTATTGCAGTGTAGATGTACCCTAAAGGGTCTAACATCCTCATGTCAAGAATTATGTTACTCTGTGGATAGTTTGTTTAATATCAACTGGCTTATTTGCAGAATAAGGTATTACTTAGTGGGAGTGAGGGGTCTGGGCAAAGTTAGCTCCTATATAAATCTAAGTTTGGTCCATATGAAGATGTTTCCCCTTCTTCTAACACCATTGTTCAGTTCTGACACCAGTGTTGCTCTTCAAGGCAGTAGCAGAGGTTTGGGGATTTGCATGTTGGCTTTTTAGTTCAAGGGAAATCAGTGAATCTGGGAATGCTCTGCACGTAATTTGTTTTATTGATGGATACACCAGTTCTGACAAGAGATGTTCAAAGAGCATGCAGGACAATCTATTCTTAAAGGAATATCAGTCTAACACTAAAGCTGGGTTTCCCATGGGCAACTCTGGTCAGCTGAGACAATCAGAGCCTGAGGAATACAGCAAATTCTCTTGCTGCTCACAAAGCAGCCTCTCTCCCAAAGCTGCTTTGACATACAACTCTGCATAATCCAAAACTAACACAGCTTGTCTTCCCAACCCATCAAAACTTGCTCACACATTAAGAAGAACTTGAAAGAGTACGTGTAAGAGTGCTATCTGGTAATGCCTGACATAACATTAAAAAACCTCCTATGTTCCCTGTAAAAAGAACAGGAGTACTTGTGGTACCTTAGAGACTAACAAATTTATTTGAGCATAGGCTTTCATGGGCTACAGCCAACTTCATTGGATGCATGCAGTGGAAAATACAGTAGGAAGATTATATATACACAGAGAACATGAAACGATGGGTGTTACCATACTCTAACTAGAGTCATCAGTTAAGGTGAGTCTGATTTGAATTATAACATTCAAAAACCAGTCGGAAAACACTTCAATCTCCCTGGTCACTCGATTACAGACCTAAAAGTTGCAATATTACAACAACAAAAAAACTTCAAACACAGACTCCAACGAGAGACTGCTGAATAGGAATTAATTTGCAAAGTGGACACCATTAGATTAGGGTTGAATAAAGACTGGGAGTGGATGGGTCATTACACAAAGTAAAACTATTTCCCCATGTTTATCCCTCCCCCCCCACACACACTGTTCCTCACACCTTCTTGTCAACTGCTGCAAATGGACCATTTTGATTACCATTACAAAAAGTTTCTCTCTCTCCTGCTGGTAATAGCTCACCTTAACTGATCATTCTCATTAGAGTGTGTATGGTAAACACCCATTGTTTCATGTTCTCTGTGTATATATAATCTTCCTACTGTATTTTCCACTGCATGTATCCAATGAAGTGGGCTGTAGCCCACGAAAGCTTATGCTCAAATAAATTTGTTAGGCTCTAAGGTGCCACAAGTACTCCTGTTCTTTTTGCAGATACAGACTAACATGGCTGCTACTCTGAAACCTGTCATTATGTTCCCTGTGTAGCACTACACTCACTCATGAATCTGTGAAGTTAAAAAACAAACAAACTGAAACATCTTTAATTGTACACAAAAAGCAAAGGGGAGGGGTGTGACTAGAGCATAAAAGACCTTTGCTTGTATGGGGTAGAGAACACTGGACTGTCTACAGAAAGACCAGCTCACATCACATAAGTTGAGGGGGATGTCCATGTGCTAGATCAGTGGTTCTCAAAGCTGGTTTGCCGCTTGTTCAGAGAAAGCCCCTGGCAGGCCGGGTCAGTTTGTTTACCTGTCGTGTTCTTAGGTTCAGCCAATCGTGGCTCCCATTGGCAGCAGTTCGCCGCTCCAGGCCAACAGGGGCTGTGAGACGGGTGGCCAGCACATCCCTCAGCCTGTGCCACTTCCCACAGCCCCTATTGGCCTGGAGCGGCAAACCACGGCCAGTGGGAGCCACCTGCGGACGCATCAGGTAAGCAAATTGGCCTGGCCCATCAGGGACTTTCCCTGAACAAGCAGCGGACTGGCTTTGAGAACCACTGTGCCAGGTGATATTTAAAAAGAAAAAAAAAAAAAACCACAACACAGGTTGGTGAGATCTGCTCAGAGTTTTGGAACAGTCCTGATGAGATTGCTCACTGAGCAGAGTGAAGGTAATACAGTTAAGAAAGTGCTTGATAGCTGCAAACTACCAGTGAATTATTTACCACTTCTCACCTGTCCCAAATTATGGAATTTCGCTCTAAAATTTACACTGGTTCAAGACCCAGAAAAAATATTCAATCCTGGACCAGTAAAAAAATGTAAGATCTAATTTCTCAACCTATCAGCCTAGAAACAAAATGATAAATTGCCTCTTCCATTGGTATAGGCTTTTTAACACTTATATATGAGATAAAATACCTTAACCTTCATCCAGTGTCAAGAAAAAAGTTCCCTCACAACACAATTAATGGAAGTTTGTATCCCAAATGCATTAAGAAACCAAGAACAATTATTTCATGTTTTTAGATGAAAAAAAACTTTAGCAAATTGAAAGAACTAGCAGAAGTATCATTCAGTGAGAGCCTATATTCAATTTTTGCACACCAGTATCAATGTGAAATGGTCAGTGCATACTGATTCATTGCATTTTCCACATTGCTTGTGGTTCCTTCCAGTCAGCTGATCTTGGGAAAATGTAGCAACATCCACTGCCAAGTTGGCTAAATGGTCCCATGGTGGCTGGTTTTCGATGGTAGCCGAAGGATTTGAGTGCTCCTTTGATGGCTTGGTGAGATGATGGGTATCAAGAATTCTTCTCTTTATACGTGCATCTATGAGTCTTTTTCCTAGATTGACAAGGAACAAGAGCCTTGTTTGTCTTGGTCAACATGGTGCCAAGCAGGATTGTTGTTGACTCAGACAATACAACTTGCAATACCAGCAACATTAAGTATGTTGAAGGAAAGAGCCATTGGGCATCTACTCATCATGCCCCTCAGGAGTATGTTCTTGCAGGATGGTACATGTTATTCACACCACTTTTAGTGTCATTGTAGTAGAGAATTATGTGAGGTTTCTTTTTGTCTCTTTCTACAATCCGTCATGATGCATGATTGATAGCATTACCACTGACTTCCCCTTCTTTGGAACACAGGAAACGAGGTGAATGGCCCACATACCTTAACACTGATGACAATTTTTCTTAGCTTCAATGTGGCTGCATCTCACTGAACATACTGACTTCTTTCATCACAGTATTCCAACATTGGTCACATTTTTTGCTGAGTAGATCTTTATCAAACTAAATAGTGGTGAAGAAGGTATACGCAACCATGTTTCTTCCAGTCTTAAAACAGGGCTAAACCATCTCCTTCATAATGCAATCACCTTGGTCATTTCTCTTTGTGATGTAGGTTGTTTCCAAGGAATACCTCTCCATTCAGAGGATACAATGTCACAGTATCACACCACCACTAGATCTTGATACCATATTTTGCCGTGTTGGTATATACTATGTTTTAGACATCAATGTCCTTTTTTGGCACCAGGTGCTCATTGACAGTTATGTCTGCTCCAGGAGTATAAAACTTTATCAATTACTGTACAGACACTTTCTATACATCCCAAAATGTAGCCAGATTGGCTGATGGTCTCCATTATTCTCTCACGTTTTTGTTGTGCCAAGCGATAGTCTGAATAGCTACAGGCTCATTGTTGCCCAGAAGAAAGGGACGTTCTGAGTGTGGATTCCATAATCCCTCCAGGCCTTTATGATTCCCTGATACACATCAGCCAGAATTAGAAGGTCAGTGTAGGCTTTCACCTTGGTTTTGTTGAGCGGTTTCCATTCCTTGTTTTTGTCTGGATTGCCGTCATTCCATTCTCAGCATATGCAATCTGCCTCTTTAAATCTCTCTCATCACAATGTGGAAAATGTCTTCTGTGAGGAAAAGCGCCAATGTTTTTACCAATGTATCTTTTTGAGCATCACCTCTTACACCTGACTGTTCATGGATAACGTCCCGGCATGGTCTGCAATGAACCACTCGCAGAGACAAACCCCATATTCTACCACTCTTGCCACTCATGGAATCACAGTCCATGCTGGGGACAGTGGCAAGTTGGCTCAGTTCACCGAGTACTGCAGTGCTATGCTTCCTGCCTCCGCATGTTCTCCTTACTCTATGAAGGCTGTAGGATACATTTACTCCATGTAGATACTGTGCTGGTAATATGAGCTCCTCATTACTGAAGATGAGCTTGATGAACAATCAATGGAAACATGGTCTTACTTCTCAGAGCAACTCTCAACATGATCTAGTACAAAGTCACTAGCATCCAATTCGTTGTCATTACAGGATGACTCACTTTCAGAACAGCAAATCATTTTTCTAAGGTCAGAAGCAGAATATTGTGCCTGTTTGTTTGTCATCTTGAATTGTGCAACACAGCAAATCCCCTTAAGAGTCTCCTGCATCTGCAGTGTTTGGAGCACAATATCTAGACAGAAAATCCCTTCAAGAATATTAGGCAAGAGATGCAGCAAGACTTAACAAGCCTAGATTTTAAGGTACCAAGCTCTCTGGAGTACCTTGTACCTTAGAGTGACTGTATGCAGCAACCACTGTCACCGCAATGCATTATCAATCAATGTATGCAATGTCCTAAAGCAGCGAGTTGGATGGCCACTAATCCATGATATATCGTAATATGTATGCTCCTGAGGATTACCCCACAAATACATTAGCATATGAAAATTACATTTATGTTAAAAAAACAGCTTTTGCTTAGTGAAGGAGACATAGTTACCACAATTGTTATACAAGATATTCTCACTAGACGCAAACGTGTGAACAGAACTACTAAAAATACTAGATAACAGTGCAATACATTTGCACAAATGTACCCCACATACTTTTTAAATACAGAAATATCTTTCATCTAATTTGTTTCTCTGAATTGTGTACACGTGCCTCAGTGGCAATGTCCTAAAACAGCATAGTTGAAGGGCCACTCATTCATGAGTTATGGTTACATATCTGCTCACTGGGTATAATATTATCCCATTAATGTGGTTGAGAGTTAATCAAACAATATTGTTTCTACAATATATTGTAGGTTTTTTTTTCCCTTTCCTCTGGGATCTGCACTACTGAACTCTATGTATTAGAAGAACCTGGCTTTAGAGAGCGAAGAATACATAAAGTACCAGTATTTGGGGAGAGATATCTAAAAACATCGTAAAGATATCTCTTCTCTAAGAGATGCAAAATAGAATGTATGGTAAACTGGCACACAAATTTTTATTGAAACTCCTTTGGTCATCTGAAATCCATGCCAGTAAAGCCTTTAACACCACACACAATCACGTTTGCTCATTCTCTCAGACACTCACTGAACTAAACTCACTGCTGGCAAGAACATGCACACTGCCAATGACTTAAATGCCAGCTGTGAATTTGGCCTGTTGTACTTACTGCAGCACATACAGTACAAAAGACAAAGGGCTCAGCAGACATTCATTGGGAATGTCTGTAATGCTTAAACACAACAGGATGAAGAGACAAGAGGATTTTCCTTCTGAAATTTTAAGTCAACCCATTAATATTAACTAATGAAGATGTTTGTGAATTAAATGCCACTTGTCTTTATTCCCAGCTGGAAGTAAAGGGAGGTGGGGCACTAAGAGAAAACAAACAAGGTTTAGAGGGAGAGTGATGGGACTCCGGTAACAGACAGTACAATGCAAATTATTTGTTGAAGTAAATTGCCACAATTCCAGCCATTTAGATGGAACTGTGCCAAATTACTTCAGCAGAGAATTTGTCCCTTTATTAGTGAATGCTGTGTGCTTCCAGAAAAATCCCATTCAGCTTGGAATTCCAAGGCTGAGAATTTTTATTTCAATATCAAAACTGTAAACTAATCTATTTACTTGGTAGGGGGAAAATTGACTCATTCTGAGTAATTTCCCTTGAAAAAGATAAATAATAATAATAAAAAACACACCACATACAGACAGCTGAGGCAGATTTCTTTCTCCATTGCAGATGAGAAATTGCATCATGATTCATCATATACACAGTAGGATTCTAATTTGTTCTTTTAACAAGTTTGTTTGTTTAATTCCTTGTAAGCAAGAATTAATACACTCAGACATGAAAAAATGTTAATTTATATTGCATTGCTTTTCAAAAGTACAAATCTTGCGTCGAACTCCTGTTGGCATCCAATCCAGCCTGAAGAAGAAAGGCAAAAACAAATGCATGAACTGTGCTTAGAGGTACAATGTGTTTAGTTTGTCTAGCACCAGTTTCTCATCCACTGAAGAACATCCTCCTCATCTGACAGTGGACACCAATGTGAAGTGATAACCCCAGCAGGAAGGGCTGGGTGGGAGCTTTCAAAAGATACGGTATATTCCACCAGAATCCAGTGGATTGGACTCTCTACAAGGGGATAGGCATAATGACTTAGTGGGCCAAACCTTCTCCTAAATTAAAGTTCACTCAGTGCTAGTGAAGTCAGTGGGGTTTAAGTCAAAGGAAAATTCTCTCTGCTGGCTCTAAATCATGCATGTGATGGTGTGTAATCCCATGTGTGAAATGCACATTTGAATGTCCAGACTGGGTGATTAATCACTCAAGCAGCAATAATGGACGATCGCCCTGATGTGTGCATTCCCTGTTGAAGCCCAGAAAGTCATCTATTGTCACTCAAATGGGAGAATTGTCCTTCTGGGAGGAGAGAGGTACCCCTGCCCTATCTTTGCCACACCTGAGGGGAGGAAGCTTTCTCCGGTCTCTACCTCTCACAGAAGAGAGGCCCAATCTGAACAAAGAGGAACAGTGGCAGGTTGTGCCACACAGCAGCTTGTTTGGGTGGCCTCTGCCGCTCCAAACGAGGCGCGAGGCATAGGGGGGTCATGTGATGATGTACCTAGGGGTGCAGCTACATGGCAGTAAAAGACTTGCAGCATGGCTGTAGCTGGCCCAAGTAAGATGACTCTGGCTCTCAGGCCGCAGAGCTCTAAGATTTCAGGGTAGACATTTGGGCTTGGGCTGAAGCCCTGGCTCTGACACCTTGCAACATTTTCACTGCACGTTTTAGCCCCGTTGCCCAAACTCCATAAACCTGAGTCAGCTGACCAGGGCTCTGAGATTCAATGTTGCAGGTTTTTAACTGCAGCATGGCCATACCCTAGCTAGCCTTAAGCTAGCCCTGAAGCGAATCAGAGTATCCTCCAGGCAGCTCCCAATAATAGTGTTTCTACAGAGACCTAGTCTCACATTAAAGCTACCTTCTCCATCAGGATCTAAAGGGGAAGATGGCACAGTAAACACTATGTGCCGTTCTATGGGGATGAATCTGCCTCTTGGGTGAAGCAGTTGCCACTGCTGCAGCAGGACTCACATTGCACTAATGTAATGAAAGAAGCCCAGCGTGGAGCAGAAGTGACAGACAATAAAACAGCTCACTATTTTTGCAGTGTGACAAAAAGAAATGAAAACAATTTTGCAGTAACAGCTCCAAGCCCATGAAGACAGTGGTGGCCTCTGAATGCAAAGTCATGTCATAGACTTATAGACTTTAAGGTCAGAAGGGACCACTATGATCTTCTAGTCCAGGGGTAGGCAACCTATGGCACACGTGCCGAAGGCAGCACGCGAGCTGATTTTCAGTGGCACTCACACTGCCTGGGTCCTGGTCACCAGTCCAGGGGACTCTGCATTTTAATTTAATTTTAAATGAATCTTCTTAAACATTTTAAAAACCTTATTTACTTTACATACAACAATAGTTTAGCCGTATATTATAGACTTATAGAAAGAGACCTTCTAAAAATGTAAAAATGTATTACTGGCACGTGAAACCTTAAATTACAATGAATAAATGAAGACTCGGCACACCACTTCTGAAAGGTTGCCAGCCCCTGTTCTAGTCTGACCTCCTGCACAATGCAGGCCACAAAATCTCACCCACCCATTCCCGTAACAAACCCCTGACCTATGTCTGAGCTATTGAAGTCCTCAGCTTGTGATTTAAAAGACTTCAAGATGTAGAGAATCCTACAACAGGTGACCCAAGCCCCACACTTCAGAGGAATGCAAAAAAAACCCAGGGCCTCTGCCAATCTACCCTGGAGGAAAATTCCTTCCTGACCCCAAATATGGTGATGAGCATGTGGGCAAGACTCACCAGCCAGATACCCAGGAAATAATCATCTGTAGTAACTCAGATCCCATCCTATCTAGTGTTCCATCACAGGCCATTGGGCATATTTACTGCTAATAGACAAAGATCAATTAATTGCCAAAATTAGGCTATCCCATCATACCATCCCTTCCATAAACTTATCAAGCTTAGTCTTGAAGCTAGATACGTCTTTTGCCTCCACTGCTCCTCTTGGAAGGCTATTCCAGAACTTCACTCCTCTGATGGTTAGAAACCTTCGTCTAATTTCAAGTCTAAACTTCCCGATGGCCAGTTTATATCCATCTGTTCTTGTGTCCATATTGGTACTGAGCTTAAATAATTCAATTCCTCTCCTTCCCTGGTATCAGTGTTGTCAATAGCTGCCAGAAGGGATGTTCAGGCTGTCAGGTGCCCTTCCAAAACCAGAGCTAGGAACTGTTCCCTACATTCTTCTCAGCATATCTCAGCATGTTTAGAAATTGCAAAGAAATTAATAAAAGGTATATTTAGACAAGACTACTTGATGTTGGCCACTCTTCTTTGAAAAGCAGTGGTGGAATATGCCTTTTGGCCATGTAAATCCAGTCTGTTGTAAGCCTTGTCTTTAGGAGCAGCTTTAGGATAGACCTGTTCAGATCACTCATTAACAGCTGTAATCACCAAGAAATCAGAAACTGATTGGTTAAAAATCAAAGTGCTGCTGAGAAACTTGTGTCCACCTACTTGGCCATAGGTGGTACAGAGGTTGGGGGTCAGAGACTTTTCACTGGCTTTAACAAAGCTTCATTAATGGGGTGGGCAACCCCTCCCAGGGCAGGGATCTGTGCCACAGAGGCTGTGCAGGTTTTCTTGCACAAGCCCTAAGAGTGCAGGCTAAGAAGTGGCCACTCTCCACATCAGGTCCTGAAAAATGCTGAAGTCCTCTGGAAGGCAGATGTCAATTCTAGGGTGAGGGCTTCACTTGTCCAAGATAAAATTACAGGGGGGAACCTCTAGGGGTTCTTCCATTATTTCTCCTTCCTCCACAGGATCCAATTCAGTGGGTGGAGGAATGATGGCAGAATCCTGAACCCGAGGGGGAAACCTCCTCCTAGACTGAAATTGTGATGGAAGTCTAGAAAGCTGCAGCGCAACCCAAGACCAATTAGGCTATGGGGGATAGTGCAATGTCTGAGACACCCACAGTGATCCTTAGGACCTGTAACCTGGGTACGAGCTCTGTAAGAGGATTTAAAAGGTCATGAAGGTGATGCAGATTCCTCCCTTTCAGAGTCCAAAGAAGAAATGTAAGTTTCTTCAGAAAAGGGAGGAGAGGTCCCCTTATGGTTCTGAGGTGATATGGATACGGCAGACACCCAAAGATCCAAAGAAAGCAAAGGTCGAAGCAGTCAGCATGCCAATGAGGTGAGCACTGCTGGCATGATGGAGCACAGACATGCTGCTGACTGCGGATGATGTCAAAGACGCCAGCAACACAAGTGTGCCAAAGGTGCTGCTCATGCAGGTGGTGCCGAAGACACTGAAGTTCCCCTAACCAAGTCGATTGTGGCAATGGAGAGTCTGGTAGGGGAAGGCACAGAAGATCTCTTGCAAGCAAGAAAGCCCACAGAGTATAGAGAGCACCAAAACAGGTAAGTGTTCATCTGGCGATGCTGAAATAGACTGGATTGGCTGGAATGATGATGAAGTATCTGGTAAAGGTGAATAAACTGGCCTTGATAGCCCCAAAGGAGCCTGAGGGCTGATCTACACTAGGGGAGGGGATCGATCTAAGATACGCAACTTCAGCTACGTGAATAACATAGCTGAAGTTGAAGTATCTTAGATCGATTTACCTACCGTCCTCACAGTGCGGGATCGATGTCCGCGACTCCCTCTGTCGACTCCGCTAGTGCTGTTTGCGTTGGTGTATTTCTGGAGTCAACAGGAGTGCGTTCAGGGATTGATTGCTACCCGCCGATATGGTCGGTAGTGAAGACGTACCCTCAGTCTACAATGAAACCTCAGACAGACCTAGTGAATGCTGTCTGTGGTACCTTGAAAAGATACGAGAGGGCTTACTGGAAGTCTTGAAAGGAGAAGACCCAGGCTTTAAGTGCTTGTCAGCATCAAACTGTCACTTTGAATTGTGGGAAGTTGGGATCGGGGTGCTTGTCATGGACTCAGAATCTGCTACCTCATGGTCAGGACTCCGTTCTGACATAGGATGCAATGCCTCTTTCAGAAGGTGAACTTTCAGGCATAAATCTCTGATTTTTAGTCCTGGTAGGGAAATTTGAAATGCTGGCTAATTGAAGCAAACACCATGGGGAACTCCAGCTCTTGTAACAGGTAGTGAGAAGGAACTGAGAGAAAGATGGCAGACTTGTCCCATTTATGCCCTCAGATGGGCACACGAAGAGACTGGGGCACATACCACCTACTGGTACTTCTGGCAAAAGTCTCTGACTTGTGCACTGGGTGCACACACACCAGTACTGGAATGAATATGTGCATAATCACTCAAAGGAGAATGCAATAGCTCCACAGAATGAACCAGGGGTAATAGCAAATCTAACACTTAATCAGTGTCAACAATGTGACACTGCTGCAAAAAGTGCACGCCATATTGATTTTGTATTCATAGTGGAATCGTATGTAATACAATTAAAGTACTTACTCCACTCTAATCAGCCCTGATTAGATTCTCTCTGGAGTTAATTAGTTAATGCTTGTAAAGCGCTTTGAACCCACAAAATGTTAAATACTTTCATTATTATTACGATTCGGCTGTTACTGGGCCAGACATGTCCAAGGTGCTGGGAATGCTGCAAGTGTCGCAGCCTGGTAAAAGGCTTTTATTTTTGACCGGCTGATCATAATGCAGGATACTTTTCTTACAGAAATGTTTGCCTCTAAGAAACACACACACAGAGGTGTACACATGCATCTCATAAGCTCAAGGACTGTATTCCTCGAGCACCATCCAATACTAGTACTTAAGAAGGAAGACGGAAGTTGGAGGGGGGCAGAGACTGCATGTCACCCTGCATTGGAGGAGAAGGAGAAGCAATAGAATAGGCTTGTTTTCTGTGGCCAGTTCATGTAGAATAGAGTTGAAACCATTGTCCTGCCAGTGCTGCCCTATGGACTATTGAATCAATGCCTAGTAAACGCGGGGTTCAGTTTTGGGAAACGACTCCAAAAAGACATCACATACATTGGAGAGAGCTGAGAGGAAAGCAAGAGCAATGAAAACAGGCTTGAGGGCATAGGGAGGGAAATAAGACATACCGTGCGAGGAAAGATTAAAAAGGACTGGGTCACATTGAGTCCTGAGAAATGAAGGCTTAACTGTCTATAGTACATAAAGGGAGGTTATAAAGAGGGCAGCAACTGATTATTCTCACTAGTCAACAAGAACAGAACAAGAAATAATGTGATGGAGAAAAAATGTAAAATTGAGGGTAAGAAGTAGGAAAAATTTTACAACTGAAATAGTCAGTGGAACAAGTTGCAAAAAGGCAGCAAAATCCCCCTCACTTGGGATATTAAGGCTTGATTAAACATCCATCTGTTAAGGAAGATTGTTATAATCTCTCCTGCTACAACGCAAGGAGGTAGACTAGAAGTCCTACCTAAATCAGTGGATGGGTAGCCCATGACTTATCTCTGTCAGATTTTTAAAAGATAACATTTATTTATTTAATAAAACACCCAACATCTGAGATCTTAATTCTCCCATTACCTTAGCCCTTTGTTTCCTGTCCTGGGCAATTTATCACAGAATTCATGGCAAACAATATTATTTGCTAGTAATGATCAAAAATAAAATGTCCACAATCTTTACATTGATGATGGAGTGTTTGAATCTTTTGGGGCATTTTCATTCAAAGAATAAAGAGCAGAAAGTTGTCCTTGGATGGAGACTCTGTAGCAGAGTCTCAGCATGGAAATAAAAATCACAATAGATTAAGCATCTGTTTGAGAAGAGCACTCACAGCTCCAGCTGAAGTCAGTGGGGCCTGTTGGTGTTTGGGAAACCAGACACCGAATGTACATAAAAACAGTATTGATCATGGAAATGCTGATCCAGGCTGGAGTAGAGTGGTGCTACATCTTGCCACCGCATGAGAGCAGACATAAAAAGTACTACTGATGAACAAATCTTGTACCCATCTAGAAAAAGTCACTCTTCCCATGGACTTTGGATGCCACCAAAGATTGCACAATGTGGTACCTCCTGCTGTAAAGCTAGGATATGGCCTAAAATACCATCATGGTAACAAAAAATACAATGGTATAGTACTAATTTTTCTTCTGCTATTAAAAATACCATGGTTTAGTTTGTTTGTGTGCACGGACACACACGCACCATTGAGGGTTCTGTTATCTATAAATGGATTTATATAGGACTCCAATGTGTGTAAGTATATATGTAGAGAGATACTTGGCCCAACTTTTCCAGCCTGAGTACAGAACAAGATGTCCCACTTCGGGTGCCAAAGCCTAAGTGTCCCAGATTGAAAATAGGTCTTGCATGATTGCATAGCATGCTTACCAGGAGAAAGTTACTAACTACTTTCACTAACAATTATGCATAGTCATATCCAAATAAAGCAATATTTCCTTGCAGTTAGAATGGGAGAACTGCTGTATCTGGTATCACAATTTATTTGTACTACAGTAGCATGCCCAGATCAGGTGTGGTGAGTGCTGTACAGACACTAAATCTAAACTGAAAACAAGATGCAACCAGGGCATAAATGAAAACTGGAAGCAACGGAGGAATTGCTCAGTCATTGGGGCTGCTGTGGCATATTTACTTTCTAATGGCAATAGCTGAACACAGAGATGAGAACTGGCCTCAACACCAGTGACTGAAGTAGACAAACAGGATGAGGCGCTATGACTGTACCAAACAAAGAAAGAGCTGTTGGGGACTTTGCTCTTCCCCTAGCGGAGGAATGGGAGCTGTTGTCCCCCTCATTCTAACCACGACAGGGAAAAAAATCCCTACTGGACAACACTCTGGCTTAATTTTGCCCATTTTCCTCATGCTTACCTTGTCAAAACACAATGCAGTAAGTGGAAACAACGAACTCTTGTGTTGGCAAAATGGATCAGAGACCAAAATCATCAAAAGTGACCAGTGATTTTGGGTGTCAAATGTTACACCTCTAACATGGCTGATTTTCAGAAGGTGGCTGCAGAACACTCCCTGAAAATCAGGTACCTTTATAAATGTCTATTTGAACACCCAAAATCACTAGTACTTGGGAAAGTACTTATTTGACAGTCTAGCTTACCAGATTCTAACTGCCAAGAGGAAGCAGTATTTCTAGGAGTGATGCTGAAGCATCAGACAACTTTCCAGAGAAGAACTTTCAGTTTAGATATCCTCGAAAACAGCGGACTTAAATGTCTGTATCCACTAATAAATCATTAACTTATGTTATTAGTCTCTCTCTCTGCTGGCATTCTCAAATACTGGAACACAATTTGCTTCCTGGAACTCAAGACTAGTCAGGGTGGGTCCAGGTCCAGTTTCTCCCATTAGTTCATTCTTCACAGGGAACCAGCATTTGTCACCTTTATACTGTATACCCAAACACCACAGATTGCTAGTTCACAGCACTGACGTTAAAGCGTAATGAGCTGTTAGAAAGTCTGACATCCCTGAACTTCCCGAAGAGACTGATCCTGCAAGGTGTTGAGCACCTCCAGTGACATGCTCAGCACTTTCATCTCCCCTGGCTTCACCCAGAAAGAAAAAGCACTTTGCATCTCTCCAGAGCAGGTCCAAAGACTGGCCAGACCCTGGGCCATTTTTTTTTTTCTGAAACTCACCTCTCTCCGCAAGTGAGGGTTGAAATAAAATGGATCCAACACACTTTACTCATGGTCTGACAAAATAATGCCAAATGTCTGTTTGCCAAGTTGCCCCAGTTTTTTCTCATTTCTAATTGTTATGCATTTCTCTACTTGGTTACTTTTAACACAAAAGCCAGTTGCATACAAATGGATGAATTCCAACCCATACAAGTCAGCACAGAGTTCACATGTAGAAAAATTCTCACAGGAAACCCCATCCAAATACAAACACTCTGTTAATGGCCTTCCCTGTCCGGCATGCTCCATACATACCAGTCGGGACAGCAGGATCCATCGTTGGCTTTTCCCAGGTGTTGAGTTGCTCCCAGGTAAATCCATTGGTCCCCAGTGCCACGCTATAACCACAGTTACTGTAGTGTTCATCAAAGGAACAACCACCTGAGGGCAAGAGAGCTGAATAAATATTTCTGTCTATTAATTACTTCTGTCTCATTATGTTATTTCATTTACATCAGTGCTTTTATATAAACTCTGGAAGGAAAAACAAAATGCAAAATGAATGTATGGCACATTAGATTTCTGTATATGCATTAGGATATCCAGGAAAGACTTCTGGATATCAAACACCTACTTTTTTTTTGGGGTGGGGGGGAGGGAATCTTATTTTCTCTCTCTCTGATTGTGCCGCTGTTAGTTAGGGCTATTACCTTAGATTCAGCCTCATGACTTAAGAATTTAAACCGCAGTCTGGCATTTCAGGCATGAGCATATGGATTACTGAACCACAGTAACTGTTCCCTAGCTACAGAGCTTAAAAACCAGATGTTCAGATAGGAGAGAGGAATAGAAATACATATGGCAAATGTTAACCATGGCTTCACTGTGCAAACTCTCAAGCCCTGCCTTCATTTACACTTTTAAACATTCAGTAGTGCAAGGTTAATAGATGATTTCAAGACTACATCTCTCACACTGACTTACCTTTCAACTTTCTAGTGCCATAGGTAAGGATGTGATGAGCCAATTGTTTGACCCAATACCACGAAGTAACAATTTGTATAGTGGGAGCCCATTAAAGTCAACCCTTACCATGGCACAGTATAATACAGGGGTCAGCAACTTTTCAGAAGTGGTGTGCCGAGTCTTCATTTATTCACTCTAATTTAAGGTTTCACGTGCCCGGCATACATTTTAACGTTTTTAAGAAGGTCTCTTTCTCTAAGTTTATAATATATAACTAAACTACTGTTGTATGTAAAGCAAATAAGGTTTTTAAAATGTTTAAGAAGCTTCATTAAAAATTAAATTAAAATGCAGAGCTCCCAGGACCAGTGGCCAGGACCCGGGCAGCGTGAGTGCCACTGAAAATCAGCTTGTGTGCCGCCTTCGGCACACGTGCCATAGGTTGCCTACCCCTGGTATATCCCCTCTTTGCTGCAGCAAGGTATCACCATTGTAAATTTCACATTTTTTACTGTAGCATACTGTGACCTTAACAGCATCCCAGGGCAAGGGACTCACTGTTACCTGGTACTGCATTTCAGCTGGTCCGACCCATTCAATGGATATCCCAATTCACTAATGTCATAACCTGCATCTAGAAGGTGTCATGTAAGATATAAGTAGAAAGCTAACACCATACTGATCACTGATGTTATTGTTAAGGCTACCTTTCAGTCATGGATATTTTTAGTAAAAGTCACGGACAGGCCATAGGCAGTAAACAAAAAATCACAGCCCATGACGCTGTCCATGACTTTTACTAAAAATACCAGTGAATTAAACTTGGCGGGGGAACGAGAGACTGCCCAGGATCCTGGCAGGTGCTGGGGGAGGGTGGCGCAGCTGCTTGGGGAGGATGGCAGTGCATGGCCCGGGACCCCCGCTGCTGCTGGGGGGGCAGGCCAGGACAGTGGCCAACAGGTTCCCTATTTGGCTCCACGCCTCCCCTCCCACCCCAGCAGCAGCAGAGTTTGGGTGTGGGAGGAGCAGGGGGTTGGGGCATCGGACAGGGTGAAGCAGGTTCTGGGCAGCGCTTACTTGCGGGGGCTCCTCAGAAGCAGCGACATCCCCCTTGCTCAGTTGCTAGGTGGAAGTGTGACCAGGTAGCTCTGTGTGCTGCCTCTGCCTGCAGGCTCCGTGGTTCCTGGCCAATGGGAGCTGCAAAGCAAGTGCTCTGGGCAGAGGCAGCGCACAGAGCTGCCTGGCCACACCTGCGGTGGGGTCATGCAGTGGAGATGTGGGGACCTGGGTCCGCCCCAGCAGCAGACAGTGCGCCTGGTGCAGGAATCCAGAATCCTTGACTTCTGTGACCTCTGTGACAAATTCTCAGCCTTAATTATTGCAACACAGATGGAGGAGAAATCCAAAATTACACACATATTCAACCTTATGTTATCAAAGTGTGTCTGCCACACAGGGCTAAAGTTACCTCACCCAAGAGAAAGGAATGTGGTTTCTAGAAGATATTTTGAAGGTACATTAAGAGACAATGGGAATCCAACTTACACAGAAGGTAAATAGGAGTATAAGGCCAACAAGGGGAGGAGATAATCACTCAGCATCATGGCAAGGGGAAGAGATTACAGGAAACAGATCAATTTGCATTTAAACAAACATCAGCAGGGGAATAAACCAGCATGAGGCTTCCTTCACCAGAAGACTCCATTTCATCATCCTCACAGCATGATTAACTTTCCTCTGGGGGGTAACCTTCAGAAGAATCCATTTCAAATTTTGCTTTTGAATAAAAATAATATAAAGTATTGATTTCCAGTTTCTCTATCTTTTATAGAGAATATAGTTTTCTTATCGTATTGTGTCTTTATGCTGTCCTTGATCTCTGCATTCACTTATAAAGCTGTTGGCACATGGCACACTCACAGCTTCAGCAAACTGGCTTCTCTTAACGCTCAGCCCTAGGTGGCAGTGCCAGGAACAGGACCCAGATCTCCAAAACCTCAGCCTGGTGTCATATATACAAGTCCAGCCTTCCTCTTTGAACTGTTCACTTGGATTATTTGCATTCTGTTGTTTGCGGCATGTTATTACTCGTCATTTAAGTCACAAGTATTTCTGTTTCCTGATGGACTGAAACTTTTTAAAAATGAGAGAACAACAAACAGAAAATGGCAAACAAACAACAAGCAAACAGCAGATGATCCAGTGCAAACATTTGGCTGAATGATCATTTATAGTGCAATCTGTAAAATTCTTGGAATTGGCTAACTGTCGTAAATAAATTGGCAGCTGTCTGAACACTTGCAAATAAAAAGACCCCCATGATTAATGGAATGAACTTGTCATGCCTGAACAGAAATAACCTGTGTGGTATTTGACCAGCACTATCCAGCATTGCAAAATGAAATGCTGGGAATGAATTTATGAAGAGGAGGCTTCTAGATGGCCTACAGATCATGATTCACAATAATCACTTACCATTCTGAAAATAATCACTTAGAGTTTAATTAGCATGTATTCTATTTAGGTAAAAAGCGTATTCATTCCTTAGATTTCTGCGAACAAATAGGCAATTTATACCTACAAGAAGGACTCCACATTCAACAGAATATTATCTTTCCACTCATCAAGGTTCTCTCTCTAGGAATGCTACATCTGTTCTGGTTAATTACAGCAATTCCCAGATCTCCCTCAATTGAGCTTCTTCTCTTTCTATATACCAGAAGAGCTGGACAGTCATTGTACAAATCAACCAACCATTCTCCCACTGAAAAGGTAACAAGAGAATATGAAAACGTGAACTCTTCAACAAGAAAGAATAATGGAGAGAATAGCTTAGATGTAGCTACAAAATTAACTATTTAATGACGAGTAAACAAAGAGCCATATTTCCCATCTTCATAGAGGTATGCAAGAGGAAAGAATTTGAATGTTAGGAAAGGCTACAGTTGTGCAGCGTCTTCCTGATATGTACACCTGACAGCTGTCAACTACAGAAGGGTCAAGCAGAGGCCAGCTCTGATGAGGTCCTGATGGAGAATTCCCACCTTATTAGAGAATCACTATTTTGTCCCAAAAAAAGCAGCAAAGAGTCCTGTGGCACCTTATAGACTAACAGACGTATTGGAGCATGAGCTTTATTTTATCCCAGTTACATTGCTCCCATGCACATCCCCTTCTCGGAACCCACGCCTTACTTGGCCTGCCAAATATGCGTCAGCAATGAATCCATTAGAAAGTCCCAGGGACTGTAGGTCTTACCCATAGTAACATTGACTCCGCACTGCTTTGGCTTTCTCTGCCACACAGGCAAGCAAGGCTGGCTCTGTTGCTATGCTGACACTAGTCTTCCAGTCAGCTGTGCTCCTTTGACATCTCTGTAGTTCAGAGGATGTAGAGTAACCCAGTGCTATTCAGAACCATATTAAACTTGTTCTGCAAGACAACCCGCCAGTTGTACCCTACTTTGCCTGGGAGAATTAGTTACATAGAGATGTTCCCTGACTCCTTCCTTCCTTGATTTTTCCTTCCTAAGCATAGTACTTTGCACTTGTCTTTCCTGAATTTCATCTTGTTGATCCTGATGACAGACAATAATGAGCATCAACACATTATTGTGTATTAAAGAACCAAAGTATTTTAAGGGGTAACATGTTTTGTAATTTAAAAAAAAAAAATCTACAAAACCTAATATGAACCAATTACTTTTTTCTGATGGGGGAAGGGGAGGAATTAGAACTTTCCTATAGCATAGGGCACCTCAAACACAGCAGCACTGTGCTAGCAAAAGAGGAGCACAAGGAGAAACTTACTGGTCTCATTTCACTGCCCAAGCTGATTGAAATCTTAAAATAGCAATGGTGTTGCTAGACAGTTATTTCAATATTGCCTAGTTCCCTCAATCAGCATAGACTCTATTTTATCAGGTGCTGTACAAATACATACATCCAAAAAAAAAAAAAAAATGACAGTTGCTGCCCCCAAATCCAAAAAGACAGCATGTAGACAAGGCAAATGAGAAAGCTGAGGGAGGGAGCATGGGAGAAGGTGCAAAATACGATGTGTGCAAGTTTTACTCAACAGGAGCAATAGTTCCAATTTGCTTAACTGCCTTGTCATGATCAGATTGTATCTGACTCTGTGCATTGTGGAAGAGGTGAACTTTGAGGAGGAACTCCAAGGAGAATAAGGTGATGACTTCTCAGAAATTAACTAGGAACTTTTCTACTCATAAACAGCAATGTGAGAGGACGTTTGAAAGTGCTAGTTGGATAGGTAAGGGTGATAAGACATTTGTGTTTGAAAAGGCAGATGCTCCTGCAGGGATCTGAAAAGATGGGATAACACAGTCAAAGCAATGAGCGAGGAAGATTAATTTAGCAGTAGAAGCATCTTGAATGGACTTCATGGGGTGAATTTCCAGGCAACGAGGCCAGAGGAGACATTACAGTAATCAATGTGCAAGATCAGGGCTTGGACTAGAGATTGGCAGTATGGGTAGAGAAGAAAGATTGGATCTTGGAGATCTTCCACAGGAAGAAATGGCAAGACAGAGACAACCTGTATGTACGGATCAAAAGAGGGTAAGGTCAAAAATGGAGCAAAGACTGTGGATCTGAGTGACAGATGTTGGTGGGGTCCAGTATGTTAGAGAAGAGAGAGCAGAGGGCTATTGGGCAAAAGATCACTAGGTTCCACTTTGATCATTTACGTTTAAATTTCAGTTCGTGACTGAACATCCAAGAGGAGTCAGAAAAACAGACTGTAGTTTTGGTTTGGAAGGAGGAAGACAGATTTCAGGTAAAAAAAGAAGCTTTGTGAATGATCAGCATAAACTTGATAGAACTGTTTCTGTGACTAAACTGCTCAGATATGGCTTGTAAAGGGAGACGAGGAGGAAAACAAGGACAGAGCCTTCTGGTACTCCCACTGAACCAAAGGGAGGAAAGAAGAATCCATTGAATGAAAGGGATGAAGGAGCAATCCCGCAGCCAGACAATGAGGACAGGAGTGCTAAAATGTTGGGACTAGTCACTATAGAACACTGCAGTATTTAATAGTTGTGGCAGTTCTAGTTTAGATCTGCAAGTTAGAGGGAGGGCTTCCTTTTTTGAAAGAGAGAATTCTGTGTGTGGCACTACATTGCAACTCAAGTCTCTGAACCATGACTGGAAAGTGGCATGATGCTTATTGCAGCTCAGTAATTCCAGATTCAATATGTTCTTTACAAGTACAAATGTCTCTCTCTAACTACCAGCCCTGCACATTCAACCTGAGATTGGAATCTAGCTGGCTTTCACTTCCCATGCAATCACTTGAAATAAAAATTCCACACGCTAAATGATATCCTCAGGTATGCCAATACAACCTTAGAACATTCAACTTATGCCCCCCGTGACAGCTCTGTAACTGCATTGCCTTTGACAAAACAGTCCAGCTCAGGCTCTCTTACTGGTGTTGACTTTATAGCCTCAAAAATCAGTAAACTTACTTTTGGTAACTACAGCGGTGGATATTACAGACAGGCAGGGGCTACTCTAGACATTTCGCCACCCCAAGCATGGTGGCATGCCGCGGGGGGTGCTCTGTCACTCGCCGGTCCCACGGCTCCAGTGGACCTCCCGCAGGTGTGTCTGCGGAGGGTCCGCTGGTCACGCGGCTCCACCGAACCCGCGGGACCAGCGGAGCCTCCGCAGGCACACCTGCGGGAGGTCCACCGGAGCTCTGCCTGCCACCCTCCCAGCGACCGGCAGAATACCCCCAGTGGCATGCTGCCCCAAGCACACGCTTGGCATGCTGGGGCCTGGAGTCGCCCCTGCAGACAGGAAGCAGCTCTGAATAAGAATTTCCATGTGGTCAATCCTCAATCCTTGGAATAGAATCAGACCCTCAAAATACCTGTTCTAAAGGAAAAGACCTCTTGGGTGGGGGGGAAAAGAGGGAGGCTTGGAATAATGTACTGGGAGAGTGGAGGCAGGGTGGCCTAGTGGACAGAACACTGGACTGGGATCTATTCCTGGCTTGGTTTGCTGGGTGACTGTGGGTGAGTCACTTCCTATCTCTGCTTCAGTTTTCCCATCTGTAAAATGGAGATAATGATGCCTAATTCCTTTGTTAAAACACTTTGAGTTTACTGGTGAAAAGTGCTATATAAAAGCATTTTTTTATTCTTATTATTTTGTGAGGTTTTGTATACTTCCCCAATAGATTAAAGTGGTCTTGAATATGTGTGCATAAGCAAAAGAAATAAACCTATTATACAAGCGGCAGAGAGTTCTGTGGCACCTTATAGACTAACAAATATATTGGAGCATGAGCTTTCATGGGTGAATAGCCACTTCGTTAGATGCAGGATTATAGAGTATGTTTTCATGATTTAAAATAATAGAGAATAAGATGATTTTTTAAAAAATCATGTTAGATGAGCATGACAGACATAGTGCTGACCTGAGTGGTTCTTGGAGTCGCCAGAATATATACACCAACCCACTATCTGCAGGTTAAATCCTCTGGCAACAAACCCCCCCTGCTGGTGGGTTTCAGCATTATACCACAGAAAGAATAATATGCTTGGATTTCCTAGAGAAAAGGTGAGGGGAAGGGAAGGGTAACAATCTCTGCCCAGATTAGGACTCTTCCATGGAAATGCAGGCTGCAGACCAATTTCAGCCCTGATTTATACAGGTGCCAGTGGGAGTTCTGAACACAGCACTTCTGAAAACCAGGCCATTTGTGTAAGCATCTAAACATGGACTTCAGCTAGCCACATCTAAATACATTGGTCTGTAAGGCCACATACAGGCATGATCCCTCTATAGATACACTTCAGTGAAGGTTGACAGTGTAAGTAGCTCAGAGGTGAAACAGAGCATCTCCCTAACAGCCACAGTGAAATTAATCACACAAGTGAAAAGCTGAAGTGGAGAATATTAGATTCACCACACAGAGAGGAATTTGGAAAGTCAGAATTACCCAAGTTAGAATTTAACTATGACACAGGGCTAAACCCCACAAAGTAATTTCACAAAAGGTGTAAATATCCACATGCAGACAGAAAACTCATGCCAAGTGTTAAAAATGGTGAGGCTTTCAGGAAGAGCAATGGCAGCTTTCGGTTCTACCTGTCCCTTCTTCCAATCAGCTAAAAAGTAACACTGGAGGTTGTGGCTCAAAAGTGGGACAGGGGAAAAGGAAACTGAGATGATTTCAACTTGGCTAGATGCAACATGCGCAATGAGTGACCACTTGCTAGCAAAAATAGAAACCTAAACAAGCAATGAAACAGCCTTCCTGATTCCAAAGGGGTCCTATTGAAGCAAATAATGGCACACACAGGAAGGCTAAAATAACCCCTTGTTTTACACTGCAGGCTTGTAACAGTGCCACTGCTCATCTGAGTGATGCTAATTAATTTTGAGCAGACCTATCATCAGTTACTGAGTCTTGCCCCCGGATTAAATGTAAACCAGCCTTGCATAAATTGAATGCTTTCTTTGAATATATAATTGAATTTGCAGAAGTGTGTGCCAGGGGGGTGTTTAAATAAGTGCACAAATACGATAAAAAGGACTTCACGCCATTATATCTAATTCACTAAGCAAAAATAATGGCAGGGCACATTTCAATTAGCGTTTGATTTATTTCTTTTAACAAATCCAATTAGTGGAATGTTTTATAAAGTCATCCAATGTCAGTCATGGACTCGCCAGATAGAAACAATACATTTAAAAGGGATTTAAAAAAACAAGGGGAAGGCTCATTGGATCTACAGTGTATCTTAATGCACACAGGAACAACATGGGATCAGGCATCACTTGATCAAGCATTTGCATCATTCCCAGCGGAGGGAAAGAAAAGAAAGAAAGAAAGAAAGAAAGTGTCAGCAGTCTCATTGTTCCTACTTCAGGTCTTTCCTCTTGGGGATAAACACTTATTTACTTTATTTTTTCCGCTTTTTAACAAATATTAAGAGCACATGAATGCACAGAGCAGATCTAAAAGTGAAAAATTTACCCAGAGTACAAGTTGTTAAGCTTTCCCTAGAGAAAATGGGATTTTTGCTCTTCACAGCTTTGCAAGCGCACAGAGGATGAGGATAGAGGAAGGGGCGAATCCTGTAGCAGGGAGGTACTGCTGATGTACAATAGGACTTTTAGAACAAAAATAGGATTGTTCTCTTTGACCATTAATTCTTGTCTCCTCCCAACATGTTCATCTTCACAGAGCCAGAGGAGATGTACTTGGGCTATTAGAGCAATAACGTCTATTGGAAGAGATTTTTAATATACACAAATTTATTCCATGACTCACTTCAGGAGCTTTAGACAACTTATGTTTGATACAGCATCCTTCATGCAACATAGACAGCCACAGAGCGGTAGAATAAAGAAGAGGCTTTAAAGAGTTGAATTTGAAACTATGCATACAGTGTTTGACCTAAGTCACTTAGAGCATATACTGGACAAATCCCTGCAGGAGAGCCCAGTGTATCCTCCTCTAGGAAGAGTAATTAATCCTGCATATGCATTCTAGGGTACTCCAAAAAGAGATGGACCTGAACTAGAAACCTACATCTGAACATACTTAAAGTTTGGGCATGTTCAGAATGTCGATCTGACTTGCATCTCCAGTTCTCCAAAAAAGTGTTCTCTCTGGGAATATCTTTCTTGAGCACAGATGACTTACCATATCCAGAAAGGGGGATGGATTCCACCAGGGATGGGAAAATTGACCTTATTGTCCTCTCCTGCCATTCAGAGAGAAGAAGAAAACCAGAGTGTACCTATGACTGCTGGCGTCAGAATGAATTTTTATTTTCCCCTTTGACACCACTGTACAGAGTCAGACCAATAGGGTAAGTGCTGGATGCAAAACCCATTGAAGTCAATAGAAAGATTTCCACGGAATTTTAAAGGGTTTGGTTCAGGCCCCAAGTGTGTTATAGGGCAGGAGCAGGCATTCATCTCATTCTAAAAAGTCACATAACGGCCACTGCAAGGGCAAAATATGAGATTTGATGGACCTGTGACCCAAGTCAGAGAGGAAATTTTATGTTTCTGCAAACAGTGCTAGGATTTTAAAATAGACTGGCGACTCATTCTTGCATAATTCTACTTGTTTACTCATCACAGCTAATGGACTTTTTTTTGGCAGGTAAATAAAGTATTGTTAGTAAGTACACTACTGAGCTGATGCCGAAAGGAAGTCTTCATTTCTTGAAGAGTAACGTCACAAGGAGAACAAAAGTCAGCAATAGCTGGATTCAAAGTACCATCAGTCACAGCTTAAAACAAACAGCAAGGCTTTTAAGGGAAGAGGTTTAAAGAAATTAATGAGCAACTATCTGAGAATGAGGTGTGCGGAGTTCTGTAGAGATGGAACAGGAACATTTTGTTTTAGTGAAACACTTTCTCTTGCCTCCTATTTTGAAGGTCATAAGGAGGAGTGAGTGGGAGTTTTCCCTCAAAAACAAAAATTTCAAAACAAAAGTTTCAATAGAGGCAGGGTCAAGGCAGGGACAAGGAAGGTCTGCCGACTTCCTGGAGAGGATAACAGGCATCTTACCGACAAGCTAGAGAAGCAGCAGCCATTTATAGTAGCAGTGATTTCCCTAAAATCAAAAGTTTTATAAGGGGAATTTGACTCAAGAGCTATCAAATGGGAGAACAATCTAGATAGCAGTAGGTTAATATTAAGGCCATTAATGGCAGTTTTGTTTTTAAATTTATTTTAAATTGGCACTAGAAAAATACCTTAAGTAAAAGCATGTCATGTTTTTGTATGGTATCAAAGCACCTTCAGGAAACCATGTATTTTATGCAGCAATTTATGAAAAAAAAAAATTTCCAAAGACAATGCAAACTTCCAAAGGTTGGTTCAAAATGGTTCTAACTTGTTTTTGCTGTTGCTGGGCCAGTTCATACAGGTTTAGGCTCAGTTCTTGATGATCATGATACTCCAGTGAATACACTAAGCACCTAAGGAAGGGGGGGAAGGGGTGGTTATTCTCAAATAGTGCTCTAAATACAGAATTGACGTGTTCTATCCAGCCCTCCTCAGCTTGACACCAGGGGCTGGGATTTTCAAGGGGACCTAAAGCAGTTAGATATCCAATTCCCAGTGAGACATAGTGAGAGCTGGGCACTTAACCGCCCTTAACCTGTTCTGAAAATTCCAGACATAACTATTCAGGAAGCACATGGGCTGCAGGTGGGCTGCAAAAAGCACTCAGATGAGAGTCTGTTCAGATGTGTGGACATGCCTAGTTCACTGGCATGCTCACAGGCTTAACATAGATATCAGCAATCAGTTCCCTAGTAGTAACCAGATATCTATTCTTATATCCTCTGATGTACTTTGAACTCTGTTTCAAGATCTGTCTATTTAAGTCCTGTAGGTATCTAGCTGGTTTTCTGGCCACATTAATGACTCATTTTAGGCTAAGTATACTGAAGCTTTGGGTGGGTTATTTGGGCTTGGCAAATTAAGCATTGCTGGAGTCTCCAATCTCTCTGCATTTGGTGATCTCAACAATTCTGGAGTTCACAATCGTCCCAAACAAACAAATACCTGTTGCCTCCCTCACTACTTGTTCCTTGATGAATTTAGCAGTCACTTGTTTCTCCAGGTATCCAGTACACTGTGATGTTTGAAGTAAATCTCAATGGTTTCTCCAGTACCCTTGACCATCCACTTATGATTAAGTCTGATCATGTCTCTTCTTTGGCGATGATGACTCTTGCTGGCTCCTGGCTGTGATCACCAGTTCTCAGGGGGACTGGTTGCTCAGCTGTCAGTCTGGTCACAGTTTGCCTGTCTGCCTTAGTAAAATTTGTTTCGTTTGCCTCTCTTTCATTTGTTTTTTTTTTTTTAAGCCAGATATTGAGTGTAGGCTTGTGTGACTGAGGGAGTGTAAGAAGTAAAACTCTTCAACTGTCCAGAGTCAGTGGTGAGACAGTTCTCTTGATGTGTTTCTAGAACTACCACCAGGCTAGATATATATTTTTATTGTCACACAGTTAGCTTAATTTAATAGGTTTTTTTGTTGTTGTTCTTCTGACAGCAAAAACTCTTTTGGCCATCATATTGCTCAGACTATTTTGATGAGGAAATTATGTGCTCAAACTCATACCACAGGTATTGGCATATTCATGACATTCCACACTTACAAACAAGGGTTTGATGTCAACAATCAGAAATCTGGTCTTCCATGCCCAGCAATTTGCTATGGGTCATAATCACCCATTTATTGCATGGTTTATTAATAGGAAACCATACATAACTTAGGTTGAATTTTTCAGAAGGGAACTAGGGGACTTCAGTTTGTTTACCTGCCACGTTGGTAGGTTCGGGCTGATTGCGGTTCCAGCTGGCCGTGGTTCACCGTCCCATGCCAATGTGGATGGCGGGAAGCCGCAGCCAGCACATCCCTTGGCCCGCACTGCTTCCCGCCACCCCCATTGGCCTGAGACAGCGAACTGCGGCCAGTGGGAGCCGTGATTGGCCGAACCTGCCAACACGGCAGGTAAACAAACCAGCCCAGCCTGCCAGGGTGCTTACCCTGGCGAGCCATGTGCCAGAGGTTGCCAACCCCTGACCTAGTGAATGATGCATCTACTGATATGGTGCCTGGCTTAGTTAAATCTTATTTTAAAACTAGTGTATTGTCAAACAATGTTTGACCTGCTCAAATGCTTGTTTTTTGTCTTCCCAGTGACAGGCAAGGTCCTATTCCAGCAGTTCCCTTGAGAGCTTATTGATCACAGATTTGGAATGGATTTTGCCAAAATGTTGATCGTCCTCAAATTTATGTAGATCCACTTTATAGCTATTATTGTTATATTTGAACAAGCAATTAAGCTATGCTCCGTTTATGTCTAGTTAGACCAATTTTTAATTCTTCAATTCACTGTTAGGAGTCTCACTCTCTTTCTTTGCAAAGCTTCCCTAGGTCTTTCATTGTATTCTTTGAGAGTCGTAGTCCAAACTGAGTCATCATCCATTACAACTTCAGTACCCAGTAATCCATCAGGAATCTATCAAATTACTTTCACACACCTCAGGAGCATAATACTAAATGTCATTTGTTTAAATGTATAATGTCCAAGTGACAAACTTAGAGCACGACTCATCTTACTTCACTTGCCAGAATGCACGTCCTGCTTCTAATACTAAGAATATCTTTGCTTCTGACAGCTTAGCTGTCACTATCTTAGTAGTTCAATGGAAACATCTTATTGCTTTATCTAAATGTAGGGATTTATGCACATCCATATAATCCAGTGGTAGGATTACTGAAAAGGTAGAACCTATCTTTCCATATTAAGTTCAGTTTTCGTTTTAACTATTAAAGAAAATGGAATTTTGTTGGTAGATGGACAACTAAAGTTACTGACTTGTTCATCCCAATCTGGTGGCCTCCATCCAGGCATCCTGGGTCTTGGAAAACATCCGAGAATTCTCCTAACAGTCTCCATTTGATTCTGTAACATTTTACAGCTAGCAAACATGTTCTCTAAAAGAGGTGGCACTTCTGCATTTACTAAATGGATAGTCAAATAATAGCGGTTTTAAAAAACTTTACACCAGTTGCTTACTACTATTCTTATGGCCTAGCTATGAGAATAACTCTTGTTTTCCTTACATTTCTGTATCCTTTCCTTAGCTATAATATTACTGTGTATACTTTTCTTGGAATAATGCTGGACTGTGCTCCAGTATCCACTTTATAGTTTTTCTGTTTAAATGGAGTTACTGTCACGGAGTGTGGGGGAGTCCGGCCCTGCACCCCTCTTCCTGGACCCCACAGTGACTTTTAGCCAGCCAGTAAAACAGAAGGTTTATTGGACAACAGGAATGCAGGTTACAGCAGAGCTTGCAGGCACAGTCAGGACCCCTCCATCAAGTCCTTCTGGGCTTTCAGGGTGCTTGGATCCCAGTTTAGGATACCCTGAATTCCGCCCACACAGCCCCAAAACCAAACTGACCTGCCCCTCCTCCCGCCGGCCAATTCCTTTGTCCCTTCCTCAGCAAAGGTCCTCACCCCCTCCCCCCTGCCTGGCTCAGGTTACAGGCTTAAAGATCCTGTCCCTCACCTAAAGACATCCCCTGCTCTCCCATTCCCCACACAGACAGCCCCTACTCCATCACAGTTACCAATTAATGTTTGACTGTATTGGTCTAACCAAAGCAGTTTGCTGCACAGTCACTGTACCTACAAGATCTGCACCCAAGCTTTGCTGTTCTCTGAACATGTGAAAACTTTTGGGTTTGACTGTGCAACATACCCTAGAAAGGATTATTTTACCACATTACACTTGTGATGTTTTCAACCAAATGCAGAAGGACTTTTTGACAGCATCTGGTGCACAGGGATCTTTGCTAATATTTCCTATGGTAATTCTTCATTTTCACTTTATGTAATGATGCTACATGAACTAGCTGCCCATTCTGCACTGTCATTTAAATCCCAAGTATAATTCTTGCTAATTTCCTTGAGTTGGGCTGCTGTTAAACCAACTTCCCACAGCTATATTTATCTCTCTGAGGTTTCTATACATTATATTTATTTTAGTTAGGAGCAACAAAATTACCTGGTTGAACTTTAAGCAAGACGCCCTGGTGTTGATTTATTCATATTGCCCTTGATCATGAATAAAATAAATTCTCTCATAAAGGAACACTTTCAATGATTCCAAAACATATGCATCAACCTGTAACATCTCTCTCCTCTTTCTTCTCACCTTTAAAAAGCAGTATTCTTGCAATGCAGCCAGGGCTGCCACATGGAAAACAGTCTTTCTTGTATTAGTCATGCTTTACCATGGGGGCTTCAGAGAAGAGCATGCAGTTGATTAAAATGGGGGCATTTCCAGGAGGCTTTTCTGGAAATCCAGTAGACATGACAGAAACAAGTTCTCCTCTTTTGAGGTCTGATCTTCTGACATGAAAGCTCCACAAAGGATCTAGTTAGGTTTCTTAGCAGAGAAGCACAGTGCTTTGTGGCTCTCTCAGAAGTGCACAGCATGGGCTTAACTCTGCTCCCATTAATGTCAATACGAGCAGGGTTAGTCCAATGTGGTGAGGCCTTTAGAAAAAGCCACCCATTTATTTCAGGAGGTTTCCACTAAGCCTTTGTCTGCTCAGATTTTTGGAAACCTCTAGATTACACTGAGCATTCCCTGAAGTTTAAACAACGATATTAGCATAGTTAAATCCATACTAACGTGGCTGTTCCCCATGCTAGCAATACAATTCTGTACTTTGCTCACAAAAAGATCCAGAGGTTTGCAGAAGGGAAGTAAAAATGTAAGATCCTTGATGATCCTTGTCACCTGCTCCTACTGGAGAGCCCCGATACAGGTCCACACCCTTAGATGTGCCTCACCCTGGGGACACAGGAACATCTAAGGGTGTGGGCCTGTCTCGGGGCTCTCCAGTAGGCAATAGATGGAGCCACTGTTGGGCCTGTCTGGACATGCTGTGTAGATGCATGTCACAGGGTGCATGAATAGCCTAGCATATAGAAGGGAATGTTAAGAGCTTCTCTGTTGGTGGAGTGGAGACAGACTGCAAACAGGAAAAAAGATTTATCTGCCTGCAACTGGTCTGTCTTGCCGGACCACCCAGCAGAGAGTGAAAAGGGAGTGAGTTTATTTACTTGCTGTACTGTAGCACATAATTTGGATTCTCTTGTGGTTTTCAATGAAAGGTTAAAATCCACCTAGTCTCTCTTGAACTTGACTGAATTGCTCTGGGTGAATGGCAGATCGCAACACAGCCAATAACTCAGCCACACTTAGCTTGCCATCCTAATGCCTTAAATTCTTCCTGCTGAAGACTTCCATGCCACAAATTGAAATCCACTGAATAATATTGAGGGTTTAAAAATAAATAAATTCAGAAGAGCAGGTGTCATTAGGGCTCCAGCACTGTACAAGTCTCAGACTGAGTTTTAGCTGTAGTAATGCAAATATCAAATATTAGCTATGTACTAGTCGAATGTCTGAAGCTTGTTTAAAAATATAACCAGCATCCGTCGTTGAATATCAACAATGTGATTTTCTTAGTCAATTAGTTTTTAATAACACACACTGAGTTGCAATGTTTATTGTATCTTGTTCAATTTAATAAAGTGGTTATTGCAAGTTAATCCTAGTGGGTGGCTGTATAAAAAATATTTATTGAAGTTTAACAACTGTTATAGCTATAGGTTTGTACATTTATTTATTACAGGGTTGTTAAGCCTCTGTAAATATTCCTGTACTCATTGCTGGTACTTATCTAACATTTGCTATTGAATTTACATTAAGTACAGCCTGAAGGGTATTTAAAGACATATTTTTAAGTGTTCTCAAGTAAGCTAGGATCTTTATTCAATGTACAAAGAACAAGTCAACCCTGAAAGGATTTTGGTTTACCAGCTGTTTTGTTTTCAGGGACTCTGGGCATGCATTGGCTAATTTGGACTGGCAGCAGGTCAAGGGCCAGGCTCTGCAGCAAATGCTGCAAAGCTTAAGGGAGTTAGAATGCCACCTGGTCACAGCAGGTCAGACAGTGAGGGACCAAAAAGGAGCTAGAGACAAGCTCTGTTATCTTGGCATCCTGATTTGTTTAGCTCATTTGTTTAATCATATTTTCATTATTTGTGCCTCCCCCCTTCCCATAACATCCATTTGTATGGCACTACCCAGAATGCTTTTTGGGGATCACAGCAGAAGTATGGTGAGCTGAGAGCCCGGGTCTCTTCTGCAGCATGGCATGAACATGGGAACGATGGAAAGTTCTGCTCACTTTTGGCCTCCAGACTTGTGTGTTGTGGATGTTTGTAAATTCTCCGGGGAAAGTAGCAAAACAAACAAACTACAATATGTTCCAAGAGCAAACAAATAGATCCTAATCTAACAGTAGATATGAACTCTTCAAAATACAGCGAGCTTCTTTCCTGTCGAACAAAACTTCCCTGGTTGTGATATGCAAGTGAGCTCAGATAGGCAATAGAGAGTGTTTAAGTACAACCAACCATGGAGCTCCCACTAAAATGTTTGATCCATGGCACATGTTCAGAAGAGACCTGGATGCTAATTTATCCTAAACTTTATATTAAAGCATGGCAGCGGCTGAGAGAAAAAGAAAAGGGAAAAAAGCATACTATAACATTAAGAAAAATTCGATTACCTCTATAGTGACATCTCAAAATTTGCAATGGGAAGAAAAAAAATCCAGTAACTGTAGAGGAAACATTTATATACCTCTACCCTGATATAATGCTGTCCTCAGGAGCCAAAAAATCTTATCACATTATAGGTGAAACCTTGTTATATAAAACTTGCTTTGATCCACCGGAATGCACAGCCCTGCCCCCCCCCAGAGCGCTGCTTTACCGCATTATATCTGAATTCATGTTATATCGGGTTGTGTTATATCGGGGCGAAGGTGTATTGTCAATGGACAGAGCAAGATGCAACAATTTACACCTCTGCCCAGTTTCCTGACACATACTCAAACCCAGATAGTCTTGATCATGCTTCCTCAGTTCCCCTCTGTTCCTTCTATCCATCCATTTGAAATGCCCTCAGCTGGCTATGGCCAGTGACAATCACAGGAAATTTACAATCATGACCATCAGGCTAATTCCAGTCGTTTCACAGCTGCAATCTTGCTGTTCAGTTCATTAAGGAGTTTGAGGATGTTTGCCTTCATCCATTTATGCTGACAAGAAGCAACCATCAATTGGTGTGTTTTGCACAACTCAACACTGTCTGCTCAGGTCTTTAATTTACAGTAAGTCATTCACATTTTTAAATCTATTTGCTTATTTACAATGCATGTTCAGCTTAGACTTGACTTAGAAACTGATCATGACAGTTCTGTCCATGCTGCATGTGTATTACAATACACACTGGGTAGCAAAATATATAGCTGAGCTTGCAAAAAGTTTCCCATTTGAAGTTCCCTGCTTTAGGGCCTCAAATTTCTAATGCTAAATTTCAGTCCAAAAAGTGACTTTTGAAGGAAGATTTTAGGATTCTACAATTTTTAATACATTTTCTGATCACCATTTTTAATCCTAGTTTAAAATGTCAACTTTGAAACTTTGCATGTAAATTATCCATACTGGAAGAATTAGATCCTCAAAAGGTACTGAGGCTCTTAACTTTCATTGAAATCCACAGACCTAACTGAAATTCATGGAAGTTGGGAGCCTCAATACCTTTGAGGAGCTAGGCCTCAGGGCTTGTCTTCACTACAGGCTAAATCGGTGCTGCTGCAATCAATCCAGCAGCATTAGTGGGTCTGGTGAAGATGCAATAAGTCAATGAGATAGCACTCTCCCGTTGACTTCAGTACTCCACCTCAACAAGAGGCAGAAGCTATGTTGACACGACTGCATCTCCCACCGACATTACGTGGTGTCTAAACTGCACTAAGTCAACATAAACTACATTGACTTTAGCTATGTAAGTTGCGTAACTTAGTTGCGTAACTTACATTCGCTTAGCCCTCTAGTGTAGACAAGGTATTAGTGTCTGTGGTAGGTCTGAAGGGAAATGGGGGAAGAATCTAAAAGCTAAATGACTGAAATACCACATCCAAGAATGCTGAATGGCAAAACGTTAGTGAGGAAACCCCACTCTTTTTAGGATTTCATTTGAGGGGTGGGAGACGTGAGCATTCTCTTATCTGATACCAAAGAGATGAGCATGGTACACCTGACGATATTAGAGTCCTTTAGGATTATATTAAGATTAGATAGATAGGATAACTGAACAGAAACCTGAAGTTCAGGTCCCAGTTGGGTTAAAATTTTAATTTAATTGCATGTGGAAACACTCATCTGTGACAAGAATTCATATTTCTCAGAACTGTGAATAAGATGAACGTGGACCAAGGAAAGGCTATACTTAACTGGGAATTCTGATCTTGTTAGCATAAGAAATAAAGAGAATAAACACAGAGATCTGGAAAACTGTAAGGGAGTTATACTTTGTTAAGTTTAGTCCGGAGACAGCTATGCAGCCCGGGTTTTGCTTCAATGGTACATTTTTCCTTTCCATTTCAGTTTCTCAGGATAGGGAAGAGAAAGGAAAATATATGCAGACAGCAACTCAGCTGTACGCAAATGCAAGAAAAGTATCCACATTGATTTAGTGAATGCATCAGTTATTCTAACCTCTAAAATAAAAATCAGGCCAAATATATCTCAGTAATCATTCTTTTGGAATAGTCCCCTTTCTAGGTTAACAAAGTCATTAAAGCCCATTTACTTCCAGTGCTGAGGTTTCTGCTACACTGAAATTCTGAATGCTAGGAAATGAAAATAAAGGTATATGCCACCCCAGTACCACAACCTCAACTCTTCCCGTGGAGTTGGCAATAGCCATCGGGAAACCAGTTATGCTGGTTTCATAAATAGACATGGGGGACTATGAGAAGATGCTATTGTTTGTGTTGTCCCACAGATCTGAACTGCAGCATTTATCTGTATGCACTCCAGCTGCATTTGCTGTGTTAGTGTAGCTGTAATGAATGGGGGAGGGATCAGTTGGAGCAGCCTGGCAGATCTGGGACCCTGATATGACAAAGGATGCACTCGTACCATCAAGGCCTCACTTCAGTGGAAAGTAGGTTTTGTTAGTAGCAGTACACAGGGATCATCTTGTCACGGGACTGTCAGCTCAGTGGTATATATGACTGGTGTCTGGAGTCAGTGAAGTATCGAAGAAAATGTCTCAGGAGGAAGCCTCCGGGCAAGACTAATTAGGGTGGTAGCATTTTACAAGTCTTAGGTGATTTTGTGTGGAGCAGGCTCAGGGTTGGGGCACAGGACATCTCCTGTTCGCTACATCTGGACCTAACCCTGAGTTTAGCAAAGATGAGTATAGCAAAGATGAGGACAGACTTCGTCCTACAGCGCTCATGTGATCTGTTCCCAGAGTGGTTTGTAGCATCTGTAAGGGTACAGAGGTTAGCAGGCATCTTATTGCAAAGTTGAGGCATTACTCAAATAGGACAATTTTAAGGCTGCATTGCGGGGCTGGTGTGTACCTTAATTCTTCATTTTCTGGTTTTCAAAGGTTTGAGTGTAGCTGAACTCGGCATTGAGGAAGTTTTGATGCAGTTTATTTCCTCTGTTAAAATTATTTCTCACAGCACCCAGATTCTACAGCCCTGCTCTCTCCCGCCCCCTTCCACTGCCTCTGGCGCCTTGACAAATCATTTAACCAGCCAGAGGCAGCACTGGCTTCATGTTAGTCCCTTCCCCACCCCTGCATCCACTCCCAGTCTGTCCGGTACAGCCTAGTCCTCCCTATTCAGACCCTCTCACCAGGGAATACAGCCCTAAGTGGCAAAGGTTGGCATAGGGTGCAGAATATTCTCCCAACTCCTGCCCTGCTGCAACCTCCCATCACTGCTCCGATTCTTCCCCTCCACTATTCCCTAGCTCTACACCAAAAGCTATAAAGAATCTGAAAGTGTCATCCTGCATCTGGGCAGAGGATTAGACTATATGACCCTTGTGATACCTTCTAACTCAGTGGTTCCCAAACCTGTTTCACCGCTTGTGCAGGGAAAGCCCCTGGTGGACCGGGCCGGGCCGGTTTGTTTACCTGCTGCGTCCGCAGGTTTGCTGCTCCAGACCAATGGGAGCTCCTGGGAGTGGCAACCAGTACGTCCCTCAGCCCGCACCACTTCCAGAAGCTCCAATTAGCCTGGAGCAGCGAACCGCGGCCACTAGGAGCCGCGCTCGGCTGAACCTGCAGATGCAGCAGGTAAACGAACTGGCTTGGCCCGCCAGGGGTTTTCCCTGCACAAGCGGTGGAACGAGTTTGGGAACCACTGGTCTAACTCCAGGATTCTACACAGCTCGTGTTAGGTGGGGCTGGTTACCAGGAATCTGTTGGCCAAATTAAGAGGTTGGGCTTTGGCCCAAGTGAAAACATATTCCCCCTCCCACTCAGGGCCCATTTCGTATGTATTAAAAACATGTTGGATTGTATCTAATCCCATCTATGGCCCCAGCTACTAATCCTACATTATTCCATAGGGTGGATGCAAAAATTCTACAGTAACTTGGCTCTAGAGCTGATCCCCTCCTATCAGCACACAATGCAATATAGCAGGGATTCTTCCGAAAGCCAGCTATAGCTCTTGGTCCTGTACTTCAAGGTTAGGATAATTAAAAGGGGGGTGTATTTGAAATAGGGATCAATATTCCCTTCGTGTTTTTTGTTTGTTTTGTTTTACACACACACACACACACACCTCCTAGAAAGTGCACTTTGATATTAATGTCCAGACAAGGGCACCAATCACTGCACTATCACACTGATAATGTTTAAGATCAGGACCATTTAATGAAACTGGGCAATCATTAAACTGGATTTGATCTCCAATGTGTTTGCAGACAGAAATGGTGTTTACAGAGAGAGAAGAAAGGATGAGAAAAATATAATCAGGATAAATGGCTCTAAAGTCTTTCCTCAGGCAAGTCTCCAGCTGACTTGATCAGATTTAAAATAACTATTGTGGACATGAAACCTCAGTGATGAAGACATGAGTTACTAATAAAACTAATTAATGATGGGTTACTACAAGCTTGTCTTTGCCTCCACTGAATCTTGAGAGATTTTTACAATCTTGTTCATGTACATTAAGCTCAAGATCATGCTGGCTCACATGCTTGCTGTTTTCAAAAAAGGGATAAGCTATTTAAATTTTTAGGAAACCTCTTTTGACAGTCACAACATTTAACAACGTTGGTGCCTTAGGTAACATCTTCCCAACTGTGATACAGTCTGGCACTCCAGGACTACATTTCTGTATAAGTAACCATCCTTTCTTGTTTCTAATTATTACAGATTTTCCATTAGTAAATTTGAAAGATTTCTACTACTACCTTTAATTTAATTAAAGCTTTATCTGAAAGCAGAGATCTTCACAGAGAAAATAAGCTTGCTTGGACCTTTTTCGAAACAATCATTATCTAGTTAGTGAATTTCCTAGAAATTAGCTAGGGTCACATAACCCAAGTAGAAAGGGGCAGAGGTATCTATGATAGACTGAACAGGATTTACATACCTTTTGCAAAAATCCTACATCCAGTTGCGATGGGGCTTAACCCCTATCACATGCAAGAGTAGCAAATGCACCCAGTTAGTCATGCTCTGCACGTGGGGAGATGAGTAGCTAACTGGCACCTGGTCAGAGGGGGCAAAGCTTAGCCACAATAAGTAGAATGAAGGAACTCAGTTGTGGAGAGACAGCAGAGGAGACAGGTCTCTCTGGCTGAGAGAAGCCCAGAGCTATGGTAACAGATAGAGATACTGAGAGTAGCACAGACACCTGCAAGGGAAGCCCCGAAATAGGGAGCATTCATTAAACAGTTTACATTGCTGTGATTAAAACGTGCATTTCCTGGAAATGCAAAATTCATAAATAAAAGATACTGGTGTGGTATTAGTGACTATACTGAGGATTAGAATATGTTCCTTCAATATTGGTTAAGTGTCAGCAGATTGACTGCATCCCAGTTTAAAGAGCCTCTAAACTGAATTTTGTTGCTAATCTAAGATTGATTTCTCTTTTTACAAAAGGGGTTAAGCTCTTCCATATTTTCTCAAATGTGTTTAGAAATTTTCAGGATAAAATCCACTTTGCACTTAAAACTCTCCTTTCTCTCCCGAACTATGCTTCTTGGACCTACACCTTTGCATGCCAGCCGTGTTGACTTAGCCCTTCATCCTTCCGAAACAGAGGGAATCCTCTGGAGTGAAGTGTGTGAGAAGGTATGGCTGTAAAATCTATCCCCAAATAAACCAAGGCACACTTCACTTCTCATGAAAAGTTCTCTGAAGTGTACTTAAGACAATTCTGGGCAACTGTAATGCTGGTTTCTTAAGGGAACCCTAGGGCGGACAATTCCACACGGAACTCCCTCAAAGACTGACTTCATGATTTTCAGAGGAGTACCTCCAAATTCCTTCCATACTTGCACAACTACATACTACTCTGCACTAATGAAAAGCTATTGCGAGGGCTGAGAGCTATAGACTGACTGAGATAAAGAGCACTATATAAATGTGAACAGGTGCAGCACATGGAAATTATACAAGCCCTGGGAGGAGCTTCCTCAGCAGGGGAAGAATTGCACATATGCTGTCCAGATGCCCATCCTCACAAGCCCTGGTGTGGGGGAGTGCTGAGAGTGGGAGGGGGAAAGCCTTCAGGGCTACAGATCAGTATCTGTTGTAAATTATCCTTGTATCTGCACCCATCCAGGAGAGAGAGCGAGCACACAAAAGTTACTTAAAGCCACCTTTGCCTTCCCTCAAGTTTGCATATACATCTCTCGGAAACAGAGCAGTCTTATCCTAGGTCTCCCTGGGAGCACCTGCATAAATACTGTAACCATTTGCAAGTGGGATATTTATAGGCACAAATGGCCAGATAGACAGCTAGACATGTCTTGTGCAAAAACTGCAGTTTAAATACATGATTCTGGCCTTCTGCCCTTTTGAAAATCCATAGAAATTAGCCCTGGAAGATCATCTAATCTATCCCACTTCTTGTGTAGGATTGTTTCTCATAGCATATTTTCCTAGCATTTCACATGGACAGTCTTTGGACCAGCTAGACAAAAAGGAAGGGAGAAATTATGAGAATTGCTATGGATTTATCAACTTTTCAGAAGAACAATCCCATCCCCACACATTTTGGAACATTACTCATGGCATTCCCTGTGAAATGGAAATAAACCCCCTTTCAAAAAGAGCAAAGAAAGGCAAAATATCTGTCTTCGTGCATCAAATGGCTACATATGCCTAAGTGTTTGAAGCTATGCTTGAATGACTCACACAGGCCAAAATACAGAAAAGCAAATCTACCAATGTCAATGTGTTAGGTTTCTGTGCCAGCTCTACGCACAGCAATAGTATACCCTGGGGCATGAGATCACAGATAACCAGCTAGAGGTTATGCAGAAATATGAGAGTGCCTCTGCTCTGCAATTACATTCCCAACAATGGCCCCAAAGGGTTGCCTTATTACTGTAATAAGGCTATGTAGCACGTCGATGGAATCCATTTAAAAGAAAATCTAATATGTAATGTACTTCTAACAGTGAAGTCCATAACTGGTACATCAGCATTCTAAAATGGTGGAGCTAAACAACCAAAGTTAGAATTAGCTGCAAACCAACACTGAATACATAGAAAATTGCTGACAAGTGTGCATGCATTTTTAATTTACTGTCCATCAGCTATGTCACACCCAGGTATCCAGTAACGTCACAGGAATCTCGAATGCATGGATCTAACTGATCTCCCCTGTTCCTTGCACTCTGTCCATTGCAAAGCACATGGATGCACTAAAGGGCAGTATTACCCTTCTCAGATTAATAAACTACTAAGGGACCTGAGATGGGGTGCTTATCCTACATACCTCATGAAAGGGTTAATATGAACTTGAAAGACCAATTAATCTGCCTGATGGCACATGGAAAGTGGGCCAGGCATTATTAGAAACAAAGCCCTGCTGAGGGGAGTTGAATGTTCCATAAAGAGGAGGGGGCACACCAGAAGAGATGAGCCAGGGAGTTCCCTCTCTCCAAGAAGCAGCTTGAAAGAAGGCTGAGAAGGAGGAAGGAGAAGAAAGCGGAGGAGAGCTGCTTCTCCAGTGGTGAATTGGAAGCCTGATTGGAGACAGGAGCCTTGATATGCAGTAGGCTGCCTGAACTCCTGAGTGAGGCAAGGAGTATGCCAGTCCTGCTTTGTGGAGCTGATCAAGGCATGGAAGTCTGTGGTTGGACAGGAGGGCAGCCCAGAGCAGTGGAGGCAGGCTTGTGACAAGATGGCTACCAGCTGAGCCTACCTAGGTTGAAGGTTGGGGATTATTTTTATATACACATTTGTTATACTTTGGTGAATGACTCTAAGGCCCTAGAAAGAGGCTGGACTTTGTGACGTGGCCCAGCCAGAGGGCCAAGTCACTGCTATGACCAGAAAAGGCCAAAAGGACTGTGGGGAAAACTGAAGCAAAAGTTGTTGCAGAACTATATCTGAACACAAGGGAGCATGCTGGAGTGGCAGCCTTCCAACTGGCATCTCTTTTCCCCTCACAGACAACTGGGTAAAATTCATGTCATTTAAGCCTTTAAGAATTTTAATACCTCTGCAAAATAGACATCCAGATGTCAGGATGACATTGTGCCCCCTAATAACTAAGCAAATAATTGTTACAATCCATATTTGATTTTAAAAAGGCTTATTGAATAGTAGGCTGACAATAAGGTCCATAATGTCACTAAAGGTGAGCTAGAAAAACAGTAATAGGAGGTCTTGTTTTGTTGAAGAAAAATCAGAAGCTAATGGATAAACTGCCTTCCCTTTATGTCCCAAATGTTTAATGTGCTGCATTGAACAGACATTCGCGGGGGTGGGGGGAGAGACAGAAACACCTCAGAGATCATAGATTTTGTTTCCCCTCTTCCAAGTAGCAAACATCCACCTTCTGTCAAAGGAACTCTAACCCCATGTTCAATATTGGTTAGTTTTCCCAACTTTTTCTTAGGAAACATCACCTGTCTTATAGAAGGATGTATCAATTTCTGTCCTTATGAGGCTCCACTGTGCATGTATATAAATATACCACTGGTTTCTTCAGACTACACGAAAGCATCCCACCAATAGGTGCCAAAATAGTAAAGCTGTCTTGTTGCTTCTGTCGTTCTCACGTGAGTGGAGACATATGGTCTAACTTTGCTTCTAAATAATGTGCAGCCATTTGCACACATCTAACGTGTACAGGAGTACATATGCCACATCCAGCCTTGCCGCAAACAAAGTTTTAGATGTACATACATGCACCTGCATTATACAGATGCAAACAAATGCATGCATTTCAAAGGCCAATGTCTGTCTAGGTGAGCAAGTGTTTAGAGCTTGCACCTACTAAACTCTGATGAGTGGCTTACGTTAAATTCCTCAAAGGAAGAGGGTAGAGACAGGAAGAATGGGGCAAGCTACCCCAATGCGGGAACTCAGGGAGTATGTTGGACCCTATCTTATGTTACATAGATATGTTTGAAGGCTAACTTAAATGCATCCTTACATGTAAATCAACAGGGTGTTTTAATACAAAACCTCAACAGAAAAACATCCAGCCACAGGCCACACACAGAAGAATTAACTTCTTGCTTCCCTCCTTTCAGTTTCCCTGGTCTCAGAGTAGAAAGTTGGCTATTCTAAACTCAGGGCAGTTTTTCTGGAAAAACTTTCTCTGAAATCAGAAGTAGTCACAGGACCCTTCTGGCAGCTAGCAGGCTCAATTTTAGGTCACATGAAAGTTGCTTATAAAGTGTAGTTTTTTATATATTTGTATAACATTGTCTGGCGTTAGGAACATGCTGCTGCAACACAGGTAGCAAGGGAGCTTTCCATTAAAGAATGGGAAACCGCTAAATACTGGCTTGTGTTTAATGTGAGGTTTTTGGTTTCTTCTCACTTGCTACTGGCCAGACGAAGTGAAGGGTAGTCTTCCTTCCTTTATTTAAATCTGGCAGGAAGAGGGGTGAGTGGTAACTCAGTGATGATAGAACTGAGCTATAATGCTCAGTCCCTTTCATAACCGAGTAGTTTGTTTAGATCTCAACCCCAGGGTTTCAGCCAGATGACTTTTTACTCTTCAGGTGGATTTTCTGAAGGGATGATTCTAACCTGACTTATTGGAACTTAGAGTTAAATTAATGTACTTTTGATGGGATCCTTTATGGCTGAAACTTAAAATGACAATGATTTCATCATCCCTTATTCTCTGTTAGCCCCAAGAGCATACAACCTCCATCTCCCCTGCTACATCTGCACTGAGAGGGAGCTCTTGGGACAATGCACTGCTCCTCACTCTCCAAGGCCTGGATTTCTGTACTCCCATCTGTTCTGTCTCAAATACCACTATACAGTGCAGAAGCCAAGCTGTGAGACTTCAGTGAACTGTCACATTTGGGTGTGCTGCAATTTTCTAGCAGGCATTTCTCAGCTGCAAAATCACAACCATGAATTTAATGTAATTGAAAGGAGCTGCAAAGTTCAGCTAAAGAGTCAACTGTAGAAACAGTTAATAGAGGAAAAAATTAGATTGCAGTGAGTTTGAGGCCAGTGGCTTTGTCACTGCTGTAAATGAACAAATGTTCCCATTGTGCACATGCCCTACTAAAAATTGGTGTTTAATTGCATTTTTTCTACTCTGTGAGCTGTTGCTTTAAAATCAGGGGGGAGGGTGTTTCAGTTTGATCTTTCAATGCCTGGGAAAGTGTGGTTTAGTAGTAGAAAGCCAGGCGCACACTGTGTTGTGAGTTTCCCCCCCCACACACAGCTGTCTAAGCACCTCAGAGATTGAACTGCAGCACTAACTCCCTATTCCAGTCCTGGACCATACAGCTTAGTCAATGGACATGAACCCTAACCTTCAACCACACATGCTGTCTGTATGCTGTCCCTCCACCCCTCACCCTGCGTGCGCGCACACACACACAGTATTCCATTGCTGAACAGCAATACTTTCTGATATTCCTATTCAAGGGATGCAAAATAATCAGAAATATCAACTATTTACACAAGAAGTTGTAGAGGAAGTGTTCCAGCTTCAAACAGCTCTAGCGTAGTACAGAGGATACCGGGCACTGAATTGAGACTCAGGTGACTTGGGTTCTATTCTGGCTCTGCTTAAGACTTCCTGCATATCCTTAGTATCTCTGCCCATAAAATGGGGCTAATGATGCTTAAAGTACTTTAAGCATGGTTAAGTACTTTAGGCATGTCAGATAAACGCTAACAAAGTATTAAGGGAGTTTCCAACACTTGGTCCATAGGACAATGCAGTGCTAGCTTCCACGGTCACTTAGTCTATCTTAGAAGAGTCCAGAAGCACCAGTCTGAATCTGGTCCTCACTGTGTTATACACACTAAAAATACCTAGGTCTTACATACACTTGGACTTTTTGCCACTTTAATTAAAATAGCAATACCCCCTTGTGTAGGCAGTTATACCAGTATAGCTTAATTGACTTCAGAAACTGAAATAAGCTATACTGATAACTGCAACTACATTCCGCTTTTAGGAGCATAACGATTGGCAAAAAAACTCATACCCCAACACACATACTTATGCCAGTAAAATTTGAAAGGTAGAGCCACCCTTGGAAGATAGCTGCTGGAGAATGAACTCCGTTCTTCTGAAGTGGATTTGCTCAATGACTTGACATATGTAGAGGAACTGGTTGCAAGAGTGCCCAGAATACCACTGCACCAATTCCACTGGCACCTCTTTGGATGTGCTGTGGGAACCAGCACAAAGGGTTCCTGTAGTGAATCTGAGGACAACTGACTCTGGCCAGATTTGGGGCTGTAATGAGAAGATCCTATGCAAGTGTGAATCTCATGAAGGTAATTCATACCACTGTCTCAAACAGAACCATCCTCTGCTCCTATTGCAACACTGGCTCACTTACAATTCTCACGCTCCCTCTTCCCTACCTTGCACCAATCTAAACATCTGTTACTTCATTTTAATGGATCTTAAATATCTGAAGATCCTTGAGTTTTAATTACCAAAGGCCTAATAAAAATTTCAACCAACAGCTGCTGTCAGTGAGTAACCCCCTGGAGACATCCATCATGTGCTACGGAGATGCAAAGACATAGAATGAGTGTAAAACTCTGATCTGGATTGTTGCCGTTACTAGGGGAGCTCACTTCATGCCACTGGCACCTACAACTGTTAGCATCAGTTGGAAAGAAAAGAGGGGGAGAGAGAGATGCTGGGAAATAATCACTGTCCATTCACACCCAGTGCACCATTCCCAGCCCTGGCATGAAATTAAGAAAGCTGTAGTTCTCAGGAATATTGTATCACTTCCCTGCAATTACTCCAGCTGCAATATGGAAACAAGTTACTCCTCCTCTCCCCTATATTCCTGGACTGCATGAAGCCTTTGCATCTGTTGAAATGTTCCCCTACACTTTTAGCACTCGAGCAAGGAGTTGATCCTGTGATTCACGAATTTCTCTGAGGAGGAACTTTATTGTTCTGAAGGAAAACAAGTGACCCCAAACCACCGTCTTCCAAATTAAATAGCATCAGTTTTCCCCAGTGGGCTGGAAGAAATTGATACAGAGTGTTACAGAGAATTATTGTACAGCCAATGTCTCTCCAGTCCAAAGCACAGAAAATATGATGCAGGGGTAATGTAAAGAGTAAGAAGTATACATTTCTTCCCCTCCTCCCCCAGAAAACAAAATGTCACAACACTGCATGTATGAACAATGCCATGCCATGGTCTGCCTCTAGAATGGAGAGAATGGTTCTGCCACTAACTTGCTGTACAGCTCTGAAGAAGTCACTTAGTCTTTCTGGGCCTTTAGATTGTCCATGTGTAAAACAGGATACTTAGCTATCCCAGGGTATGATCGAGAAGCTTATTTATTTGTGAAAGGTATATTATGTGAGGTTTCATCTGCTATATTATGCAAGGGATAAAAGTCAACAAGCAACTGCCAAATAGAAAGCAAGCACAACTGCATGCCCAAAAGTGTTTTTTCTCCACACAATCTTTTTGCAAAAACTTTGCTGTGATTCTGCATAAAGTTGCAACAGAAAGTGTTCCAAGCTGCAGTGTGACTGTACACTGCATTTTCCCAATCTGCAAATCTTTATGTGCGTGAGTAGCAACTGCTCAAGTCAGCAAGGGTTTGCACGACTGGGTCGATTACTTAGTGCAGAGTGACTACGAGTAAGTCATGAAAGAGAAATGAAGATTCCTAAAACACTTGGTATGGGAAGACTCTCACTAAAACATTCCGTGCATTCTAAGGAAGACATCAACTAGTAACCCAACCAGGGCCGGTGCAAGGATGTTTCGTGCCCTAGGCGAAACTTCCACCTTGCACCCGCCTCCCCCGCAGCAGCTCCCCACTCCTACCCTGAGGCACCCCCCCATCCCAGCTCACCCCTGCTCCGCGCACAAGCGCCCCAAGCACGCCATGGCTGTTTCACTTCTCCCACCTCCCAGGCTTGCGGCACCTAAGCCACGGCGTGCTTGGGGAGGAGGCAGGGCAGGGGTGAGCTGGGGCGGGGAGTTCCCCTGCGTGCCGCCCACCCCTTACTTGCTGCAGGCAGCCCTCCCCGCGTTCCCCTGCTCCAGTGCCCTCCACCTAAATGCCGATGGCAACCGGGGTGGCCGAAGATCCGGCCGCCGCAGTCGCTGCTGAAGAAAATGGCGCCCCCCAAATGCCAGTTGCCTAAATGGTTGCACCGGCTCTGAACCCAACATCTCTGACATAGTTTGGTTTGCTAAAACCAGAGATTAAATAGCAAGTTGCTGAGAAGAAGGATAATCTTGATAAGCTTGCAGTTAAAACACTTAAGACCTCTCTGCCTCTGTTTCCCACCTGTAAAAGAGGTGCTTTGAGACTTAATACATGAGAGTTTAAAAAATGCTCTGAAGATCTCTGAAAGCACCAGGAACACTCATTTCTGGGTTTGTGAGAATTGTAAAGTGCTGCTCGGGATTTAGCAGTTTGCACAGGTGTATTCTGCCTGTATGCAAAAGAAAAACACAAGTTAAGGGGAAATTCTCCAATTTGTTTTTTTAGCTGAATTGCATTGTTTCTGGCAATCCTCCACAGCAGCAGAGGGCTCTTTACAAATACCCAAATGCTACTAGAAACCTTCCCAGTCTGCATAAAAGAAAGAAAAACTATATGCATCAGCAGCTTTTCTCTCATCTGTTTTGCAAATAGCTTCAAGCTCTTTAAGCCTAAAGAGAACCAGTGGCAAGGCTGAGCATGGCCTGTGGGTAGCTTATAGGGGACATCTCTTTCCAGTAGTGCAGGAAACATAAGCAACCCAAAATGATCTTTGGTCCCACTTTACTATTATCCACAGAAATCTGGAGCAAATCCAAGTAATAAGCATCACCACTTGGTACCTCACTGAGGTAAAAATCGACATGCACTGCTACTGTTGATACATCCAAAATACATTTAAATCAACATACTTTTTTTAAAAAGTGTTTGCATAAAACCACTGTGACGGGTTTCACTGCTAACGGCAACCCTTTAAATATTTCTAGTGACACTGGTAAGTTTGGTCAGTGCTACCATGACTCAGTTTTGCTTGATTCCCTCCAAAATATACTTTGTGAATGCTCCACCATAATGTGTTTGGAGAGGTTCCCGACATCAGTTCTGAGTAGCAAAAACTAGCAGAGTTACTATCTGCAAATGGATGCTATCACTCAGTCCAATGGGCCAGCTCCTGATGGCATGAGGATGGATGGGAATAAAGGCTTTAATGCATACTGCACCTTTGGGAGTGAAAAGAGAGCATACATCAACAAGCTCTCCACATCCCCTCTGGTAGGAGAAGGTGAGACAATCTGCAGTTGCAACCTCCAATTACTAGAAAGTGGAAGAAATGGACCTGCCACCATCTACCTTCATCTCTACAGGGATTGGAGAGATGGAAAGGAGTACAGGACTTGGAACCAATAATCAAGGTAAGGAAAGCTGCCCTGAATTCTGGAACCTGTGCATACCCCTGTGTTGGATCAGGAGATTCCTTATAAAGAGCTGCAGAAACTGTTGAGTGTCAGTGATAGAATTAAAAAAGACTGGTTTCAAGCTCCAGCCAGAAAGGGCTGGGTCTGGTGGCTTTGGATGGACAGACTGGGATAGAAGGAGAGCTCCATGTGTGGCAGAAGGACTAGGCTGAGTATGAGCTTGTGTTATGGTTGTGGACTTCATCCTGGGGATTCTCTGAGGACTATTTGAACAATTTTTGTTGTTAAACCAGCATGTTCTATATTTGTCTGTTAATTATTTCAATAGCGCATTTAGATCTGCCTGATTGAGAAATGAGAACCCAGGCAAAATCTTCACCCTCCCAGAGCAGCTCATCAGGACTTGTAGAGACTAAGACTAAAACTTAATAAAGCAAAACTGTTACCACCATGGTAACTGTCATGGTCCCTGGGTAGGCTGCCCCTTCTGACACCCCTTTTCCAAAACCCCAAGTGTACCCCTTTCAAGTGGCAGGGTGTGTCCCCACTTCTCTTTGGGACATGGCCCCACAGTCCAACCATTCCGTTTAAAAGTAACGGAGTCCTACACACATACTGTCTTACCTATGCCTGACATTCCTCTCAAATGCAAAGTAGACATGGCTTAGCCTTGATGTCTGCCCTGTTCTCTCTAGGACCAAGCTGTAAACTGCTTCCTGCAGACCATGTTTCTCATCTCTGGGTCAGACTGAAGCCTACTCTCTCTGCATATCTCTATATCAGCTTCCAGCTGAGCTGACAACTTCCCCCCTCCTGTTCTGCCAGGGGCACCTTTAACAGATCAATGTCTTTTTGATCTCCACAGTCTCAGCCTTTGCAAACAGCACTGTGCCCAGAGTCATGGCTGAGGAATCACTTTTCATGGTTATAAACCTGGCTATTGTTTGAGAGGACTTCCTTATCTAGGCCATAGTTTTGCCTTTTGTGGCTCCTTTAACAACCCGTTTTGATCTAGCTCTATGCATTCACGCAAGCTAATATCCAACAGATATAATGAGGGGCATATGTTATTTATAAGAAATAAAATATTTCTGAGTTCTCCATTGTAACAAGTAAGCAAACAGTATCATATACTGTATAAAATCTTGGCAGCAATATTGATTCTAATTTCACTGATACCAGGCATGGTATTGTCTAACCCTATTATCACTGCCACACTTCGCTCATTAGAAGAAAATATTAAGTTCTAATGCACAAATATTTGCTGAAAGGATGTTTCAGGATGTATGTTCAGTTGAAATAATAATTCAATTTACAATACTGGCTGTACTGGTTTTCATTCAGTCAGGGAAATAATACCATGTGACTAATCAACATGGTGAAAATTTAAGATTGCAAATACGAACTTCTTTTGTGAAATATAGGCCAGGCAACAATTTTTAGCTGAACAAAGATGCCAATTCTCAAGCAAAAACATTGAGAATGTTGTGATCTCTTTGTAGACAACTCAAGAGAAAAAGACAAAATTCATCAACTACTTTTGTTGCAAAATATATGCTCAGACCTATTCCAAGGTTGTCAATTGAATACTTTTCTTGTAATTTTAAAAGTCTCTCTCTCTCTCCAATCACTGGCATTATTCAGGAGTTGTATGAGCGAAGGCTATCAAGGTCACTCTCTTGCAAACAATAACATTCTGACAAAGCTAATATTCTCTGCATTTTTATTGTTTGTATTTCTTGAAGTTTTTACAGAAAATTATTCATATCCATGGTACTATTGTATGCACAAAGACTAGATATAGATCATAGCACTAATGCAAGACTGTCTTAGCCATATACCAAAAACAAAAGCAGCAGCTGCCCGGCATGCTAAGAAAGGAGAACAGAAAAGCAGAAGCACCAGGGAACAGCAGATGCAGCAGAGGAAAAGCAGAGCTACAGAAACCCTCCTCAATCATTTTTAAGGACTAAATCACCAATCTATTGATGTCAACAGAAAGACTGCATCTGTAGGACTGCCATTGATTTCAGTGGGTTGTGGATCATGTAATTCAAGGGAAAAACAATGATTTACTAGAGGTTAGACATCTTATTCAAGAATCTGATTTAAATTCCATTGATTTGCCATTGCCTTCAGTGCATTTTGGATCAGGCCCCTAAAAAGAAGAGCTTTATCAGTAACACACATATATTGGAGGGCACACCGGTTTTTAATACTAAGAAGGTTTCAAAACATTTTCAGTTCTGAAATGAGTTTCATGCACTCAAAACAGTCACTTCTCAGCCTAAACTTATTACTAACTGTGTTCTAGCAAAAGGTGAACTCAGTTGGAAAGTATGTACAAGAATCCATCCAGTTAGAGGATGTTCTTAAAAAGACTTTTCTTCCTCCACTAAGTAGCTCAATTTTGAAACAAGCTCAGCATGTAAATATGCAGTTAAGCTTGGGAGGAAAAAAAATGGTTTTAAAAGCAAACTCAAAACCATATAAAAATGCAGGAGGGAACATGTACATTGGAAAATATTAGGATACACTGCACCTCTGTAGAGAGACAACCATGCAGCTGTGTTGATTTTTGCAATCCTATAACCTCAGCTGTTGAAGTGGGAGGTGGTTTCTCAAACTCAAACAGCACAACTGAAATGAAAAGGGTGCTGGAGCTTACGGACAGCAGAGCACTTAGTTTCAGCCTAACAAATTTACGGCACTTTTAAGCCTGCAATCACTAGCGAAAGATTCCCTACATTACTAGTTGTGACCCAGGGAGCCCCTGAATGCCAACTGGCAGAGGGCGCCCCACACCATAACTCTCATCAGGCCTGACACATTCATTTGCCACAACTCAGTGCCATCATAATCTGTATCTAACAGGTGTTGTGTAAGGTGTGTCTCATGCAAACTGGTAACATGCAATAATACTCATGAGCAGTGTGGGGTATGTCCAGGCAGTGTATAAAGAATTATAGATTTGTGCTGGAAATATGTTCCTCATATGTGTTTGGCAGCCAGTGCCTAAGCACAGCCTGTCCTAGACAAAAGACTATTGCAGTGTTTCTCAAACCAGGGTCGCTGCTTGTGTAGGGAAAGCCCCTGGTGCATCGGGCCGGTTTGTTTACCTGCCTCGTCTGCAGGTCCGGCTGATTGTGGCTCCCACTGCCCGCAGTTCACCACTGAAGGCCAATGGGAGCTGCTGGAAGCAGCAGCCAGTACGTCCCTTGGCCGGCGCTGCTTCCACCAGCTCCCGTTGGCCTGCAGTGGCGAACCGCAGCCAATGGGAGCAATGATTGGCCAGAACTGCAGACAGAGCAGGTAAACAAACTGGCTCGGCCCGGCCCTTTCCCTACACAAGCAGCGACCGCAGTTTGAGAAACACTGGGCTATTGTTTTGCAGACTTGATGGTCTCTCCAGTGTAAATTAAGTACAGTGGATCTAAGACAAAAACAAGCACATTTGCATTCAAGGTAAACAAAGTCATCAGGCAAGCAAGTGGGGGAAGATGACCACTTAATCTCTATGAGGGATGGAGATTGCACCCCCAGGAAGCCTTCCTGCCTCTTGAAATGAGACCAATGAACTTTGGGAAAATATAAGTGGAGGTGGGGGGGAGCCAATTTTGTCATCTTTCACCCGAGGAGACAAAGAAACCAAACGCTTTTGGCTCTGTGTTGGATCCTAGCTAAAGCCTAACCAGCCATGCTAGAGCAATGACTGTGTTGAGAAAACTAATTTGAACAAAAGACCTCTCATTTTTTAAATTAGACTTTAGTCTTAGAAGAGTATTTTTACTTGTGTGTTTGTAACGATTTTTATCCCTGTTCCTTCTACTCCCCTATCACTTAAATTGAGGTTTTATTGTTATTAAATATGTTTTACTTTAACATACACCACTGAGCTGGTTTTATAAAAGGATAAAATCATCACCTAATCTAGCAGGCTGGTATGCATTGTCTCCTTGGAAGCAGCAAATTAGATAACTTCTGTAAGGGTCCAGTGAGAGGGACTTGGCACTACAGAACTGTTGGTGACACCCTGCAAGTAGTGACCAGGCTGGTGAAAGCCAGGGAGATGCTGTTGTGCTGTGAAAGTGAGCAACTGGTGTCAAGCCTCTGAGACAAAGCTGATCAGCACAGATGTACCCAGGATTACAGGGCAGATGGTAACAACCTCTTACTGGTCTGGGTGACCCTCCACAGCATCACACCAGTCATGCTCCATCAGCAGTAGCAATGATGGAAATGCCAGCGTAAACCAAGCACTACCATTTACTGTAGGGAGGGAGCAATTGAACATTCTCTTGTCCATAAGTAGACAACATGAAGTACCTCTATGACGTGGTTGTTGGGTGGCTGAGTGTATGGGGTCTGAAGGCTGCACGGAATAGTGATGGTCTCTAATCTCCAGTAGGTCACCCAATGATCCAGCTACAGAGCCTGTTGCAGTTTTGCTATGTCTAAGCTAGTTTACATGTGAAATTGCACAGAAATGTTATGCCAGAACCTGGAAAGGTGATGATCATACAGTGGGAAGATCAGAGTGGGTGCTCACTTGTTATGAAGCAGCAGAAGTTCCAACATCAGCTGCCTCTATGCCTATAAGGAGCCCAACCATATGCAGGACATCAGCAGGATGAGCCTGTCTCCCAATGAGCAGCAAGAAATCAGTCATCGTGGGCCAGCTCATGCTTCCCTCCTCCTGATACCCACTTGTGCTCAAGGAGAGCAACCTCTGCTCTAATAAAGGTATGGCAATTCTTCCCCGATGCTAAACAACTGCAGTTGTCAATGCTTTGGCACCTTCAGCTGGCCATGTGCCCTGACTGCACCACACGGAGGTAGATTTAGGTGCAGAACCTGGTGTAGTTCTCCATTAACCTTCAGTAGGTGGACTCAGACCGCATATTACCCTTAGCTTTTCAGTGCCTACCCTGATGTGCATAGATTACATTATAATGCAGGAGTGCCACTATGTGGGAGTGCGAATATGTTCTCAAAAACCTTGAATATAAAGATGTCTCATTGTCTTTTTGCATGAAATTTTGAGTGTAGAATTCAGAAGTGCGAAATTAGTGGGTAATTTGGATTTTGGGAACCAAGCTATAGAAATATGTTCATATCTCATTTTTTTATGGAAAAAATCAAGAGGATTCAGCATCTGCTATAATAATAAAACAACAACAGTTGACGTTACATGGAGCTACTTTTAAAACCATCTCAATTTGTGTTTGAGCAACAGAACATATGCACCATCCCAGCATTCTAGAGCAAAATTATATTCTTATGAGTCATTCTGGCTCCCATTGCGTGTGTGTGTGTGTGTGTGAGTGAGAGAGAGAGGGGTTTGGAATCTCCCTATCTTGTCAATTTCAAAACCCTGAAAATTTTCCAAATGCTCCTCTATTAGCTTGTGCCCTGATCCAATTCTCCTGTTCTCAAGGCCAAACTTTCCACCAAAGTGAACCATTTGATGGGACAGTTTGTACAAAATCTTTCCTTACGATAGTGTGTTGTAGCACTGCCAAAATTGAGGCTGAGCAGGATTTCCATTTTAGCGGGGTGTAAAAGGTCTATAAAAGATTTTTTGAATTAGAAGATCAACTGCAAATGCCTATCGTGGTTTATGAACTGCCTGAATTTTCTATGGGAGTTCATGTTGATAAAATAAGTCAGTTTTGACTATTTCAACATGCCTTTTGACTAGATTTTTTCTATTGCCTCGTACTTTTTCTTGGGATCCCTTCATAAAGCATCGTGACAGTCTGAAGCATGAAATTAAATATACGTGATTCTTCCAGTCTATTCCTAGCAAAGATTTTTTTTGTTAACTATTTATGCAAGCAGAGTTGCAACTTTTATTTAAGATTTAAGATGCTAGTTTTGAACAATATTGTTACAATATCAACCTTCTCAAGAACAGTGCAACTGATCACAAAGTATAATTGTAGCCCAAGAGTTAGGTCAGCATAATGTTGCTGAAGACAAACTAAGGGTAGTGATGGAATTATCTTGACAATGTATCAGATACTACTTAAAGCTGCAAGCCAGGATTTCAGAAGACACAATTGTAACCAACATTAAAACAGTGATGCTGTTAGCCCCAGTGAAGCCACTGGATCACAAAAATGATTACTTACCTGTACAGTAATGGTTGTTCTTCTGAAACTGATCTGCAATGATGATGATAAGTATGTTTGGGTTACTGAAATATGTACTGTATGAAAACAGGTTTCAGAGTGGTAGCCGTGTTAGTTTGTATCAGCAAAAAGAACAAGGAGTATTTGTGGCACCTTAGAGACTAACAAATTTATCTGAGCATGAGCTTTCATGAGCTGAAACCCACTTTATCAGATGCATGCAGTGGAAAATACAGTAGGAAGATATATATACACACAGAGAACATGAAAAAATGGCTGTTGGTATACCAACTGTAACAGGAGTAATTAATTAAGGTGAGCTATTATCAGCAGGAGAAAAAAACTTTTGTAGTGATAATCAGGATGGCTCATTTCCAACAGTTGACAAGAAGGTGTGTGTAACAGTAGGAGAAAAATAGCATGGGGAAATAGTTTTTACTTTGTATAATGACCCATCCACTCTGAGTCTTTATTCAAGCCTAATTTAATGGTGTCTAGTTTGCAAATTAATTCCAATTCTGCAGTTTCTCATTGGAGTCTGTTTTCAAAGTTTTTGTGTTGGAGTGTTGAGACTTTGAGATCTGTAATTGAGTGACCAGGAAGGTTGAAGTGTTTTCTGACGGGTTTTTGTACATGTACATTGGCCATACTGGACAGTCTCTACACAAAAGAATAAATGGACACAAATCAGATGTCAAGAATTATAACATTCAAAAACCAGTCAGAGAACACTTCAATCTTCAACAAAGAATACTGCCTTGAAAAGAATGCTTGGTCACTCTGTATATACCGCTAGTCAAAATTCTCGGAGGGCAAACCTGCAGGTACTGAACTAAATTGGGCTGGCTGAGGTACACAAGGGTCTGTAATCCAGGGCTAGGTCTAAGAGTCAGAGAATCACAGGATTTTGCTCCAAAAGAGGTCAAAAGCTTGGGGAATGCAGAGACCGAGACAGGGGACATCGGTGCAGTCCACCCTGAACTGTAACAGAGGTCACCAAGGATGTGCACAAAGAAGTGAATTGAATGAAGTTGGCATAAGTATTTGTTTTTTGGTATGGGTTGGAGACAGAGGTGAGTGCAATTCCTAGGGTGAGTTAATTTAGTGTTGGAGGCAATATGAAGGTGGCAAAGAATTCCGGAGACTTTTCCATGTTATTTCCATGCCTTACAGAATGTAGACGGGCAAAGTGCATCCTGATGCAACCTTAACTGTGGCTACACAAAGCTTTTTTGTGTTAATCAGAGATTCACATTTTAGACAGTTCCTTTAGGAAGCAAGGAAAGACTTCTCCCCCTCTTGTAGGCAGACTAATATTGCATTTTGCTTACTGGCTCCATCACCATGCAAAGTAGTCTCCTCTATTAAACAAGCACAAATCTGCTTTCCTCTTCTTGCATTAGAAACAGAGCAGCAAATTTTAAAAATTCTTAATTAGCGTTTATCATAGCTTCCCAGGTATAACCTGCACTAATCTCTCAGCAGCTTAAAGAGAAGGCTTTTCGAGAGGCTAGCGATAAAGGCGGCATTTAGCACTTCATCTCAGCACACTATTTTAGCAATCCAGTCCACTCCTAGCCTGTCACTTTCACCGTGTAATCCACAAGAGATTTAAGGCACATACTGCACCTTGAAAAAATCTGCACAGTTTAAGACCTTTTATAAGACAAGTTTCCCAAATTCACATGGACAGCTAATGCTTGCAAAGGCATTCCAGCCATTTCAACACCATGTCACTTTCAACTGGCAGCAAAGGGGGTTTCCCGGCTGAGTACGAGTCAAAAAGCACATGAGACCTGTCAAGTACATAGTGGAGATGTAGGTAAATATTTAAGACACTGTTTCTCCTTTTACTCACTTAACTGTAACTTCTCTGCATGTCTCTCTTCTGTTGGATCAGTGACCTCTTGCTCTTGAGAGCAATGATAGTCAGCTTTACCCATACACAAGGCCCTGAACATGTGGGAGTGGGGAGGGGGGCAGTGAAAGGGGTTATTTGATCAACTGATCCTGCACGAATTAGAAAAGTACCAGATTCCCATTTCTCTTCTTCACCACAAAGTTTTACATCATTTGCTCAGGTCAATCATTATCCCTTATACTATGGTTATGTGACAAAGCAGCATAAACGGAAGGTGATAGTCCCTGCTTGCATACACAGATATGCACTGCCTCGGTAAGAGCTAGTGCATGTATTAACAGTAGCGTAGCCTCAAGAGCAGGGTTGCTGAGTATGTACCCACAGTGCTGAGGAGGGTTTGTGCTCAGCACAGGTAAGCCATAACTTTGCTGCCACTGCCCGTGCTACCATGGCTACACTGTTTTTTATACTTGCACTAGTTCTCATGGGGCTAGTGACAGTACGCATACGCAAGCTGGGAATCATACTCATAGCTTGTAGTGTAGATGTAGCCTTAGGAGAACATGCTCCTAGGACAGAATATGTAGTCTAATAAGGTTCCCCCCACCACCTGAGAGGAAGAAATGAGCAGAGGGCCAGATGCTGCTGCTCTAGCTAGTTTTGGAAGGAACCCAAAAATCTAGTCTGAGTCCAGGACAACAGAACAGTAGCAGAGAAGTGTTCATAGATGAAGTCTGCACAAGTGTTGGGTAAGGAGATTTTGCCCTGGTCCCCACTGCCCACAGCCACTCCATCTCTATTCATTTGGTGGTATTACTTAGAGACATTTCATACTGGCCTCTGTGCCTTCAGAATTTGTCTGCCACTGGAAATGGACAAACCAATTCTACCTGATGAATTTGGTTCTCAAGATATCTGCAGCTCCACCAGAGCCAGGAAATCTGATCTCATGAAATCTGTAGCTTAACTTTGAAGAGATTCAGGTACTACGCTAATACTTCAGGTGCTTAGCTAGAATAAAACTTTCTGAGGTTCACCTCTCACTAAAAAATGAAAGATAAGTGCTACGTAACATACAGAGGCATGGCCGACTGTGCTGCTATGTAGCCAGCTTTGCTGTAGTGAAGCTGGGAAGACCATGTGAGCTCATCTACTCAGACCTGCTACTGAATCTTGCTTCTGGTAGCATATCTTTGCATCTCACTCTCTAATTGGGTTCTTTTCCTCCTTTCCCCTGCAGGAAAGCCTGATCACGACATGTTTTTCATTTTCTACCAAAACCACAATCTCCTTTCTACAGACAGACTAATCTGCTAGGCACTGCATTCCACATCTCATTCACAATGCACGGACAATAAAACCAAAAGCCAAACAAGAAAATCCCACTTTTGATGCCACGCCCAATCACATGGGGGAAACTACAATCTGTAAATACAACATCAGTATAAGAACACACCACTTGCAAAATCCTAGCCACTCATTCATGCTATAAACAAACAGCAGAACTGTATGTTCTTTCTAGGATAATATTCGAGAGCCAAGGGTAAAATTTGTAGATTTCACATTCTAAAATTCCTCTCCCTTTCTTCCAGTCTCCTGTTGAAAGGAACTGTCAGGAAGATGATGAGATGCTGGAAAGAAATGCTAAGACCACTAGGGAGACATGCAAAGGAGAGAGAGAGGGAAAATAAACAAAACAATCTGACAATATATCCCAATGCTGACAGCCCAGATCTGCTGGGGCAGTTGGGATACCCAGTCTGAATGCTGACAAAGTCATTCTCATGGAAAGTTTTCCCCTCAACATCAGCAGCAAAGCACCTCACTGGCTGTCTACAGTAACCATCAGAAGGAAAAATGTGTGGCCATTTTCCTTCCCCTAGCTCAACAGATAACACAAGAATCCATTGATCCGGGAGAGTGAAGCTCTGATGTAAATGTCAGGGACCCTGATGACTGCAGTGGTGGAATGGGGAGCACAATCGTTTAGATTTAGCCTGTTTCTACACTCTTTAAGGCCTGAGGACAATGTTAATATGCAACGTTAGCAGGGAATGGACGTCTCTGCATAATTTATTAGATTTTGATCAAAGGATCAGTCGGAAGAACATCAGATTTACTATAAGTGATCGGACAATTGTGACCAAGTCTGCATCCATAGTATGTAATAGTTAATGCTTCAGGAGAGAACATTCACTTTCTGTCCCTCCAATGACCTAACCATTTGTGCAATATCGTAGGGTTAACAGGACACTGCTTTTTGCCCCCCTTCATTTACTAAGCTTAATCCGAAGCAGAAGCACCAATTACCTTCCTTTAGATCCCAAGCCACATAGTTTTCAGTCAGTGGAACTGGTTACCCAGACAGTGAAATAACCACACTTCTAAGATACCCTACTCAATTGCAGGGAACCACCTGCATGGAGTAACCTGTAGAACTGAGGCCTAATATCCTAGTCTAGAGTGCAGAGCTAGAGAATCATATGCAAATTTGTTGTATGGTGCCGTCAGTACCAGCTTCGTTCTGTCTCCAATTCCCTCCAGGGTAGTTTATTGGACTGCATAATCCCTGGTTTCTATAGAAACAGAAATACTGTAGTAAAAAGCGAAAGAAAAATATTAAATTCTGTCAACGTACAAAGATTGATGTTTGAGGGTTGTGTGCATAGCACACATGCCAGGCCTTGTGTTATTTAGTCTCAGCTTCAATTCCTACCCTTCTGGTCTCATCTGATATTTATAAGCACTGTGATCTAGTAACCTTCACCCGTTCTTAGCAGCAACCTCCCTTTGCTGCCATGACAATGAGGCGGAGGGAGGTGAGAATAGGGTTTTTTTTATAGATATATGGCATGTGTCCTCATCAAAATCAGCAAGAGGCCCAGCTGCTGACGTCATAATGGAAAACGCGTCATAATGAGTTTAAAAAAATTCCCTTTGATAGTGCTACCCCGGGGGCTCTTTGCTATGCAAGTGGCGTAACCAGGGAGAGTCATTCAGAAAGTGAGAAACTAGATCAAATTCCATAGTACATGTGATGTATTATTCCAATGGATTGTAAATCACTCATGTTTCCCTACTGATGAAAGGGCAATTTTATGACCAATTAATGTACTTAAATAAACTAAAATAAGTGTATCAGACCAGTGAACCATTTAGTCCAGTATCCTGTCGCCAGCAGGGATCAGCTTCAGAGGAGGGTGTAGGAAACCTTGCAAAGGAAAATTATGCTGTAACAGGTCCATGGGGAAGAAGTCTGTTCCTAACCCCAAGCAGCAAATGATTGGCTGATGTCCTAAAGAACAAAGGGTTTATAGTCCTTATAGAATTTCATCCTAGATATTTTAACTCTGTATATTCATATAAATGTTGAATCCTTTCAGTCCTAGTAAACACTTTCCCAAATATATCTTGTGACATTGCACAAGCTAATTGTATGTTCCTTTCATCAGTTCTAAATGCATTGCCTTCTAATTTTTGTGGCTGTCTCTTTGTTCTTGTAGTGAGTAGCGGTAAATAGCAGCTCATGAAGAACTAAATAGTGCACAGATGGTGCCCTCCATTCCAATGTTGCATTGTGTATTCCAACTCAGATATGTAGAACAAAGAATAGAAGATCACTTGCTTGCTTTTTCATACTGGATTGGTTTATCAATGTGTAATCAGTAACAAGAGTGCACAGAAAAAAAGAGTTTGAAGAAGGGACCTGGACGAGGCCAGGGACGATGCTTGGTAAACTGGGCTAGGGAGAGAGTTGTAAGTGAATGGGATAATACAGAAAAAGCGTGATGCCGGAAGCAGGAAAAGGACTAAGGGGTTGGCAGGAAGCTTGGGAATAGTGCAGGCAACAAGAAAGGAAGAGAAATGAATGCAAAAATATCAGCTGGGGTATGGGCCTGGCAACTTGTGTTTGAAGCAGAAGGCAATTGGGATTATGAAGAGAGGTCTGATCTGATCAGAATAGTAGGCGAAGACATCGTCTTTTATGGTAGCAATCTGAATAGACTGGATGGGGAGTGAGGTGAGAGCCAGGAAGGCCATAGAGGAAGAGGTTGCAGGGAAGACATGCCAGAGGTTTCAGTTCCTGGTTCCAGTTCCCTCCCACGGGTCAGCAGAGGTTCCAATAAGCCACAATGAAAATCCTCTTTTATTGTTCAGGAAATCCACAAAGCAAAATAAAACCCAGTTGTCAGAATTCAAACCCAGTGCTGGCTACCCAATGTAAACCAAACACTAGCCAAACAGACTGCTGAAAGAGAACCCCCCCACACACACAAATTTCAGGAGAAATGGAGAATAGTTTCTCCAGCACCCTCTCCTCTCAGATGCTGCCATCTTTCTACGGAATCCTTCATTAGCTACTAAGTGCAATTCCCATCAGCAAATCAAGCTCCAGTGGGATCCTTCTACTTTCTCTCAATTTTCATGAACCCTGGTGCCCCTTCTGTCCCACTGTTTAGTTTGATGCTGTTTCATTATATCAGGGCAATGGAGAAGGGGTATGGCTATGGGAGCCCTAAAAAGAGAGAGACTGCTCATCACAGAGCTGCTATCCTCTGAATTCTATACATTATAAATATCGTTCAAAAATACTTCTAGAGGGGTAGCAGAAAACATTCAAAAACCCACAAGCAATGAACTTTGTTTATGCAGGCCTGACACTCATTTCTGGACAAGGCTCTCTCCTTGAGGAAGCTGGCACACAAAGGTAAAGTAAACAACTCAGACACATTTTCTTTGTGCTCCATAAGCCACAGAATAAAAGCTGAAAAAGGGAAGGAGTAAATCAATACCATCCAAATGGAAATGGACTAAACTGGTCAGGAGAGAGAGAGTTTATTGAAAATTAAAGCTATAAATAAAAGCCCAGACAGTATGCATCTAATTTATAGGGAGATATCTGGGACAGGACTAGAACCATCACCTTCAGGAAAGTGTCCTGCTAGCAAAGACAAAGGGCCAACTCCACTACTGGAGAATCCTTATGGAGTAGCCTGAATTCCCCACACTAATAAAAACTCACTTCATTTCTCAGTAATACCATGTTCCTCTTTTGTAATGCAGAGACAGGGTACCTGTCTATCAGGATCCATGCCACTAAGATAGTACAGAACAATTCAGGACACTTATGGGATAGAGAGCTTGCCATTTATGAGGTTTTTTTATTATTATTAAATAGTAAAAGTTTATAAATTAGAAAAGGTCACTCATTAGCATTTCATAGACAAAGGCCTATATGAGGGGTCGGCAACCTTTCAGAAGTGGTGTGCCGAGTCTTCATTTATTCACTCTAATGTAAGGTTTTGAGTGCCAGTAATACATTTTAACATTTTTAGAAGGTCTCTTTCTATAAGTCTATAATATAGAACTAAACTATTGTTGTATGTAAAGTAAATAAGGTTTTAAAAATGTTTAAGAAGCTTCATTTAAAATTAAATTAAAATGCAGAGCCCCTCAGACTGGTGGCCAGGACCCGGGCAGTAAGAGTGCCACTGAAAATCAGCTCGCGTGCCATCTTCGGCACACGTGCCATAGGTTGCCTACCCCTGGCCTATATCACGGAGCAAGTGAATGATGGCACTGTGCATAACTACATACGTTTTTCATTCATTGCTTCCTACAATCCTGGAGTGTGATACTATGGTCATATTTTATGTCTGTTTTCCTCCTTTATAAATAGTGTTTCTGTGTCTGCAGGGAGTTTATAACTGCTAGCCAAAACAGTGGAACTTCTCACAAACCAGCTATGCAAAACCAGTCTCCTCTCATCACCACCACCAGCAGGACAAAGAAAACTTCTCTCAGTGCTCACAGAAAACCAGGCAACTGAGTCATTCCTGAACCATACATACACTACACCATTCCATTGATTCTTAAAAATTAAAGAGGGGTAAAACAAATAGAAAAACAAACAATGAAAACTCAACTTGATACCACACATGGCAACTGAGGCCTGATCTGAAGCCCACAGGAGATCCGAGAGGGGACATGATAGCAGTTTTAAAGTACAGAAAAGGTTGTGACAAGGAGGGAGAAAAATTGTTGTTCTTAACCTCTGAGGATAGAACAAGAAGCAATGGGGTTAAATTGCAGCAAGGGTGGTTTAAGTTGGACATTAGGAAAACGTTCTTAACTGTCAGGGTGGTTAAGCACTGGAATAAATTGCATAGGGAGGTTGTGGAATCTTCATCATTGCAGATTTAAGACAAACACCTGTCAGGGATGGTCTAGATCAGTGGCGGGCAACCTGCAGGCGGCCCATCAGTGAATCTGCTGGCAGGCCACGAGAGTTTGTTTACATTGACCATCTGCAGGCATGGTATGTGCTGGCTGCTGCTTCCCACAGCTCCCATTGGCCGAGAACAATGGGAGCTATGGATGGTTGTGCCTGCAGACAGTCAATGTAAACAAATTGTCTCACAGATTACCCCGACGGGCCACAGGTTTGCCCACCACTAGTCTAGAAATACTTAGTCCTGCCATGAGTGCAGGGGACTGGACTAGATGACCTCTCAAGGTCCCTTCCAGTCCTATGATTCTAAGACTCTTCCTCTCTGTGATTTAGCTCTCCTGTCTATAAATTGAAGAGGATCATTCTTACTTCCCTACAGTACCTTGGGGTGTGTGGGGGGCATGCAGTAGGTAATAATCACAAAGCATTTTGAAGGTGAGAAATTATTCCTCTGGAGAATGACAAGAACATGACAGTTATCTGTTCAGGTCCACTGGCCAGGGGCCCCAGACAAAAACACATTTTATTTTAAGTGGTTCTGGTTTTGTATATAAAACAGAGATTGCTAGACCTCAAAATCTGAGGTTTTGCAAAACTCAGGGACTTTTCAGGTTTTAGAAACCTGGTCTGAGTATGGGAACATTTTATTTCTGTAAATTAATCAAGTTTTTCCCCAAAAAGGGGAAGGGGCTCAATTTTAAGCCAAACAGTTTGCTTACTCCTAGGGAAGTCTGTTAGAGACAGAAGAATCCAGCTTCACTCCTAATGCTGTCACCAGGGCTGGCCTTAGGGGTGGGCCACCCGGATGAGTACTCAGGGGTGCCGTGCGGCAGCACAGATGTGTGCACTGCCAGTGTGGAGTTAGAAGCTGCTCCTGGCTGGCAAGTGAGTGCTGCATGCATAGAGCATCCATATTTCTCCTGGCTTCCTCTGACAGAGGAACATGGTGGGGAGGCAAGCAGTGACGCACAGACACTGCTCCTCCAGAGTTCCTCCGCATCCCCCTAGAAGGCTGTGAGTGGGGAGAGTGAGGAGCTATATGAAGCACTCCATGCATTCAGGTCACTTTCCCTACCTGGGTTGCTGCTCTCCTGTCCTCCCCTTATGCAGCCGAGGTGGGGAAAGTGACCTAGACGTAGGGAACCCTGACATCACTCTTTGCTCCCCATCCCACAGCCCCTTATGGGTGCACAAAGGTGCAGCTTTCAAGGAGGGGAGCGAGCAACAATTCCAGCTGCTCCATGGATCCAGGTCAGTTTCCCCATGAGGGCACAGGAGGGGGGAGGTGCAGGGGTTAGGGGTAAAGGGGGCACAATGTGGGGCTGGGGCAAAGGGGGTGAGGAGCCTGGGGAGCTCATGGGGCCAGGGGGAATGAGGAGCACCCACAGGTGCCAGGGGAAATGGGGGGGTGCTGTACCCAGAGGGACCAGAGGTGACAAAATACAAGTTCACCCAGTGTGCCATTTTTCCTTAGGCCGGCCATGGCTGTCACCTGGTAGTTGAGATGAGCAAAGGCGATCAAACTGACAATCCATGGATGTGTATATCAAGGGCACAGTGCTGACCATTCTCCTACAAAGGCCCTCAGCTGTGGAATTCACATCTCCTATGGTTCAGCTGCCACTGAAATGACTTATTCATTTGCTACACCTTTTCCTGGGTGGGTGGGACTGAGCAGGAAGGGTTTGCTTTTGTGAAGCGTGGGTGTGTGGAAAAGTGAGGAGGGAGCCTTTTATTATGGTTCAGATTTCGGGAATGGTTGTGGTTTTCAAACTGCAGATGTGCCTAGAGATCGAGATGGATGCATAGTATAAGAGTGCCCGAAACGTCACATACATGCCTGCAAATGAAACAATCACTGGAACTAGACACTGGGATATATATTGCATACAGATCATAGCCAAACATTTTCAAACCTGGGTAAGATCCCTTAAGTTAGGCTCTTAAAGCCATGTTTGCTTCAATAGAGCGTTATAATTAGGCTTTGTCTACGTATACAAGTCGTACCACTTTAGCTATACCATATGATTAAAGTGGTACATTCCCCTGGTGTAGACATAGTTCTACTGGTATTTTCTGCTTACTACCCCAACTCTCCTCCCAGAAAGAACCATGCAAGATCCTACATATGATGACTCATGGGAAGGAGTGATTACCCATCACCGCCCTCATGGACCTCGGTGAAAGGAAGAAGCATGGCCTGAAAATCTGGTCCTCCTGTACTGTGGTTATTTGCAGGTTTGTCAGAAGAAACCCACCTCTGGAGAAATTTCTGCTCTGTGACATCAGAAGCAGAATTCCAACTCTGCAAATGCTGCTGTTGCAAATATGATTTATGAGAGCATGGAGCATGTGTTGTACAGAAAGCAGTAACAGCCTTGACAAAGAAATAGCGCTAATTAAGCCTTCTCAGCAGTCAACCAAACAGGACTACTTTCCTCCCAGCTGCATTACATACGAGTGGTGGTTTTTAGATCTGGCAGGACTTCACAGCTCTGACATGATGAAATTTCCCTTAAAGAAGGGTCTGATGCACCAGCTCAACCCTGTAAGTGTGAGCGTGATAAGATCACTTTGAGTCTGTGGCTATCAGTGGGGGTGGACACCAACATCTGCTGGTCCTTTAAATCATTATTTCTCTCTCCCTCCCCCGCATGCAAAAAAAACATGAAGAGCCCTTTTCATTTGTGATGCTTTAGGCCTGGTCTACATTACAAAACATTTCCATGTTTAAAATGGGTCTAACCCTTATTAACCGAGATGATGCTAACCACAATTTGTCCTAATCTGCACTGATCAGTAAGATGTGGTCAGCATCATATCAGCTAACAGATATGTTCAGCTATGGTAACATTTTATAAGGCAGACAAGGTTATAGAGGAAGACAATTTATCCTGATGAGGCCATAGAGTACAGTCTGTATCTCCCCAACAACCAAAGGGGGAGATTTTCTATAGAACTTAAGGGAGTTGGAGCAGTTAAGAATTTGGGTGCTTACCTCTGTTAGATTCATTTGAAAATCTCCCCCTAAATGTGTATGTTATTCACTATAGGGAAATACAGATTTTTTTTTTCCTATCTGGATGGAGTCTCTCACACAATATATAAACCACTGATGGATGGAAACTGACAAGACACCAGATACTTGTAGAGGTTGCAAAACAAGTTAATTTAAGTTTGTTGCTGATTTCTCCTGAATGTGGGTTGGGGGAGGGTGAAAGGAGGGAGGGAGGAAGGAAGTGTTGCTTGTCCTTAATGGAGCATAACACAGACTTTTGCCTGGAGCAGAAGACTAAGACAGCAAAGCTAGATAATTCAGAACAAAAAAGTGCTTTCTGGCTTCAATTAGAGGACAAAAGGGCCCCTCACAGACTCCTGTGCATTTAAAAGGGAGGAGGAGAGACAAAGCAGTGGCAATGAAGCTTCAGGATTCCCCTTTGGTGCTGCCACTGCTGATTACAGTGAGAAATAAGAACGGCCATAGAGGGTCAGACCAAAGGTCCGTCCAGCCCAGTATCCTCACTTCCGACAGTGGCCAATGCCAGGTGCCCCAAAGGGAATGAACAGAATAGGTAATCATCCAGTGATCCATCCCTTGTCACCCATTCTCAGCTTCTGGCAAATATAGGCTTGGGACACCATCCTGGCTAATAGCTATTGATGGACCTATCCCCTGAGAACTTATCTAGGCCTTTTTTGAACCCTGTTATAGTCACATTGGGGTTTTCAACCTGCCAAGCTTTAAATGTGACAATGAGTGTGATTTTCTACTTGGTTACATCAGCGTAAATTAGGAATCAGCCCCACTGAGATCAATGAGTCACACTGATGTCCAGAGAGGAGAATATGTTCTGTTCTATACGGTCCTTATACTGTTCTCATCACCATAGTACCTGAGCACCTTCCAGTAGTGTCTTAAGTGATGTGACCAACATCTGCCACGGGACCTTTGCTCTTTCCGTCATCCTCTCCTGCAGCACAATTTTGTTTTGCAACACAGATGTGGAAAGGTGTGAACACTATGGAGGGAGAGGAATGTTCTGTTAGACTGTGGGATAGTATCAGAAACCGTGATGAGGATGGTCAGGCCTAGTGGCCGAAGCCAGCTGCCAGAGCCAAAAATCAGGAGTTCAGAGTGGAGCTGGAACAAGGACTAGGAACATGGCTGGAGCAGAAGCAAGGCTGGAGCAGACCAAGGCTTGTGGCATCTGTTGCCACTCTTAGGCAGGGGAGAGTTCCAAGCCACAAAGTGACATTGAGCAGACTGAGCTACTGTGTTTCCTGTGAGTACTTTCATAACCTGCTCTCAGTCACCAGACCAGCTCCTGGCTCATAGATTGGCTGGAGTCTAGCACAGATGTGGCTTATCAATACACGGGGCTTAATCAGGCTCTAGTTAAGGGATGACTCACCAAAGGAAAGTAGTGGAAGCCCCATTGCTCAAGCTGTTTAAAACTACGCTGGACAAAGCACTGAAGAATATATAAAGAGCAATCCGGTATTGGCCACAGGATGGAGAAGATAACCCACAGCAATAGGTGCATTCTCTCTCTACTACCTATGACCCAAAATGAGGAAAAGCAATAACAGTGCTCGATGCTAAAAACAAAGGTGGGATGAATTTCTCTTTGAAATACATAGCACTTTCCAAGAGTTTAATTTAATGCAGCATTTCTCACATAAAGAAGTTATGCAATGAAAGTAGCATAAAATCAAGGTCTGTGTAAGCTGGAGATCATTATGAGTCTAAAGAGAAGAACGCTCATTATAGTAAGAGCCAGCTGACTTGTATAACCTGCATGCATGCTACCCTCAGTGGAAGGTAACCCTGAACTCTTCTTTGGTCACTGGCTGTTATACAGCTGGAGGCAAATAATGCTCTATCTGAAACCTTCCAATCCATGCCTCAGTGCCTGAGCTGCTATCCATCTCCCAAGCTGCAATCCTTTGCAAAAAGAATGGAGAATATTACCTCTTCCATAGGTAATATTTTATTCTGTAACATTTCTATATACACACACACACCCCTTCCTTTTATCAAAGATCCTTATTCACTCTACAGAAAGATACAGCCACAAGCCTCCACACCAATACAATGCAGCATGGAGTATATTTGCTGTTCCTCTCGAGTGCCTTGTGAACAGTGTTATTTTCTGGCAGATGCTATGACTGCCACTTAAGATTTCTTTTAGATTTTCTCTAAGAGCTAGGTAGACTCCAGAAGAATCAGCAGAAGTAACACTTTGTGTAAAATTATTCCCCTTCTCCAATCCTGCTGCCTTACTTCAGGCTCCACAATCTGCAGAAATGGGGAAATCCTTTCTACCTTTCATTATGTTGGTTGCCTCAGAACAATGTCATGTCACAAATGGTTATTCCTGCCAGTGTCCCCACAAGAGTCCAGGACCAATCCAGTTCTAGTTTCACCTGGGAGTGAGCTCTCAGAGAAAGCAGTGTGGTCCAGGGGACAGGGGACTCAACTGCAACAAAGGAGACTTGGGTTTTATTCCCAGACCTGCTCTGTGTCCTTTAGCAAGTCATTCTACTCTGTTTCCCCTCTTACTCTTATATCTGTCTTGTCTACTTAGATTGGAAGCTCTTCAGGAGATGGACTGTTTCTCATTATGTGTAGCACATTGGGGCCTCGATCTTGGTTGGGGCCTTACAGGTGCTGCAGTAATCCAAATACAAATAACCTGACGCATCACACACACAAACTCTTACCTATGGAAATTATTAATCGGCAGTAGGCCTGATCCTGCAAACACAATCTTTTATGTGACTTTATTCATGTGCATGTTTCCACTGAAGTTAAGTTATGCACATCAGAGTACTTGCAAGATTGGGGACTTATACAAGCCGAACAGCAAACCTGATACACGTATGACAACCACCTAATATGGACTCCTGAAAAGTCACAAATCTGACCCTAAAAATAACAAGAGTATATGAAGATCCAAAGAAAGGTCATTCAACCAGCTTGGTGCCAGATGCAAAAAGGCCCTTTCCTGGAAATAGCGCAGAACACAGATGACATAGAAGGAAGATAGTCTGATCCAAAGTCAGGCATGAGCGAGCTCATAACCTGTGCAGTTTGGGTCAAGTTAAGAGGGAGGTGTAGAATAAAGAACATTGTGATTAGAGTTTAAATATTATCTTTAGATGAAAACAGGTAGCCAATGTAGTTACTTAAATAAAAAGGTATAACATGGGAACTGAGAGGTAAGCAAAAAGAAAGATCAAACACATTGACATACGTAAATAGTGGAAATGGACAAAACAGAAAGACAGAGCAAAAGTCTGCTCCAAACACTTTGGGAGATGATGAAAATTTACAGCTTTGTTGAACTGCTACTATAGTCACATATACTGACAAATCTGAAAAAAGAAATCATGATAGTGACATCAGTTTGTAAATGTCAATACAGGCAGCAAAAGAAAAATTGAAAAGAAAAAAAAACATGGCAAAAGAGAACACTCTGGTCTCTAACTTCAGAAACTGCATATAAATGACAGGAAGTGATCTCAAGGAAATGAGGATGCAAAATTTCCATCTTAGCTTAGCGTAATGCCACCAATTCTCATTCATACAAGATGACGAAATCCACTTAGTGAATGAGTCCTTTAGTTTTACGTAGAATAGATCTCATTAAACTGGAGGAACTGGCTTTAGATGAGAAATGCTTAAGATTCCAGAAACCAGAAGTTTAAGTTTTGTCCAATTCAGCTCAAGTGCTGAATCTTTTGTAATAGTTAAAGAGAGTCCAGTGCAGTTTACTACATGGGTGACTTCCAGTTCAGACCTTAAAAGCCATCCTCCTTGTTCTGCATTGATATTAACATATTGTTTTTAGCCTGCATTAGAGTCTATGCATGCAGAAATGGCCATATGCCCATTTTTTACATGCAATATCTTCATCTGTGGAGACGTCAAGGAGTGGGGTACCCTACCACCTGATTTCCAGACAAAAAGATGCACGAGCATTCAACTGCACATAAATCTTTTCCATAACAAATGCAAAAAGATGGGCATAAAAAGAATCTGAGTGAAGGACTCAAGTTTGTCCTTAAATATCAACACTGTGTATCTTGAAAGAGTACAGCTTTGTTCCAGTGTCCATGGCCAACTTTAACCCTTGCTCACTTGCTATTTGTTGTTTGGATACTGCTTTCAATACAAGGGTTTCCTGTAGCACAGTAGGGGGTGAAAGAACTCTTATATGTAATACATTTTTGTAGGGCACTTTGGGAAGGAAGGTTTTATATAAAATATGCAACAATCTAAAGAACATAATATTTAAACCCTACAGTTCTATAGTCCAAAAGAAACCTCAAACTGGATTATTTTTCCAGGATGAGAAGTTGTTTATGGGTGGTGTGTAAACAAATGTTCCCTCAAAAACATATTTAACTCCCACCTATGCCTTTTGTCAGAGTATTTCCAGGTACATGTAACCTGACAGGCAGATCTCCAATACTTATGGCATTTTCTCCAAAGAGATAGAAAATAATTAAAATTCTCATCACAAAAGAAGTGATATTTTTTTTTTATATCCCAGACTGCAAAATGGTGATGTAGTTAATCAAAGCAATTCTAAATGGCAACATTATTATTCAAGCTTCTATTTCCAAACTGGGTAATTTAAATTAATAGATTTTCTGCTTTAGGCTAAACTGACTGAAAAACTCAGTAAGCTTTGAAATAAAAGAGAATAGAAAAAGAAAAGAAAAGAAAAGAAAAGAAAAGAAAAGAAAAGAAAAGAAACCTTACATGGTTACTGAAGCCAGAAAGTCTTCACCCAAATATGTCCCAATGGCTACTTCATAATATTTTCTGTGTTCCAGGGCACAATATGTTGAGCTGCTTCATCTCAAAAGGAGGATTTAAAGTAGCAGAAATCAAAACGCCTGCTGCATCATCTTGAAGCAAAATTTCTCCAGTGAGTTTGCATACATCACATAAATAACCATATTTACTGAGGGCTAAAAGGTGAAGAAAATTATTAAAGGATTAGTCTCTCATCTATAGGTCTGAGATAAGTCACAGGTAGAACAAGTTGGATGTTCCTAGCTTTGCCGGATATCTATATGTGGATGTGACTGGATAGCATAGTGGTTAAGAGCGCCACCCTTTGATACGGGAGACCGCCCTTTGATATGAGAGACCGGGGTTCAAATCCCGGTTGGTACCCAACTTTCCAGTAGGGGTCCTTGGGCAAAAGACCCCCTAACGCTTCACCTGCCTACCTCAAATATGAGAGTGACACGAACTAGGAGAGTCATGCCGGCTCGGACGTCGCCCGGATTAACAAGGTCCGCGCCAGATGTTGAGGAACCAGGACAATCTGACGATAAGTGGGCTACTGGAACAAACCATTCATGGACGAGACAAGAGAACCTGGAATTGATGGAATGCTACTACAACAGTAGACCTAATGAGAGGGGATATATGAAACGTATGAGGGGACTATGGATGGACAAAAGACCTACATCCACACTTACTGAGAAACAGCTAGTTACCCAACGCTTCAACATAGTAAAGAGGAAGCTGCTCTCACAGCTTGAGATAGACCAACTCCACATTACATCCCAGACTCAAGAAGACCTGGAAGAACAAGTGGATGTGCAGCCCACACCTGAAGCTGAAACTTCACTGCCACCCCCTCCATTGCAGAGCACAGCAGCTGATATGAGGCATAAGATCATGGAGAAACTAGCTACAGTCAATCCTCAAGACCGATTACCAAGGCTCAGTGGAGAAGTACCATCAGATAGTATGTTAGAAGATGCCAATAGAGCCCTCATGACAATCCCTACTACCACCATAACTCAAACCAATGAACTGGTATACGCTACAGCCTCTGTAATCCTGGAGATGCTTGGCTACACGATCAAGAAGAACAACAGTATGTACCCACCCTGGAAAATGAGGTTGGAGGATAAGATCAAGGCGACTCGGAGAGAAGTTAGTCAGCTGGTGGAACTACAGAAGGGTGTAGAGATTAAGGATAAGACTCGGCTACTGAAAAAATACAAGGGCCTGACTCCATCTGAAGCCCTAGAGACTGCTAAACAAAGGCTCACAGCACTGGCTACCAGGCTAAGGAGATACACTAGAGAAGCAGAGGCCAAAAAAGTAAATGCCCTGTTCTCCAAAGAACCATCCAAGGTGTACTCCCAACTGCAGTGCAACAACACAATAACAGCAGAGCTACCAGCAGCAGAAACTGAACAGTACTGGAAGAACATATGGGAGAAAGAGAAGACTCATAACACCAGTGCAAAGTGGCTGCAGGACCTGAGAACAGAGCACAGCAATCTCCCAGAACAGAAACCAGTCACCATCACAGTAGAAGACATCCAGCAGCGGGTCAAAAACATGAAGAGCTGGACAGCACCTGGACCAGACATGATCCACACCTACTGGCTAAAGAAATTAACAGCAGTGCATGAACGCCTAGCAGCACAGATGAACCAGCTGCTAGCAGCAGGCTCCCACCCAAACTGGCTAACACAAGGAAGGACAGTACTGATCATGAAAGACCCCTGCAAGGGGACAGAACCGTCCAACTACCGGCCAATAACCTGCCTCCCCACAACATGGAAAGTCCTATCAGGCATCATAGCTGCCAAGCTACAGGACCACATGGGCCAGTACATGAGCACAGCTCAGAAGGGCATTGGGAACAACACCAGAGGCTCAAAACACCAGTTGCTCATAGATAGAGCAGTCACCCAAGACTCAAGGTCTAGACAGACCAATCTGAGCACAGCCTGGATTGACTATAGGAAAGCCTATGACTCAATGCCGCACACGTGGATCTGTGAATGTCTGGCGCTATACAAAGTCAACAGGACACTAAGGACCTTCCTCAAGAACTCAATGGGACTATGGAAGACAACACTGGAAGTCAACTCAAGGCAGCTTGCACAAGTGGCCATCAAGTGCGGCATATACCAAGGTGATGCACTGTCCCCGCTGCTGTTCTGCATAGGCTTAAACCCCCTCAGCCAGATAATCACAAGGACTGGATACGGGTACAGGTTCAGGAGTGGAACTACCATCAGCCACCTCCTCTACATGGATGACATCAAGCTGTATGCTAAGAATGAACGAGACATCGACTCGCTAATCCACCTGACGCGGATCTACAGTGAGGATATCGGGATGTCATTCGGACTGGAGAAGTGTGGCCGGATGGTAGTGAAGAGAGGGAAAGTAGTCAAGACTGATGGGGTGGAACTACCAGCGGGCCACATAGCAGACATACAGACCAGCTACAAGTACCTTGGCGTCCCACAGTCACATGGAAACCACGATGAGGAGGCAAGGAAGACAGCAACATCCAAGTATCACCAAAGGATAAGACAGGTCCTGAAGAGCCAGCTCAGTGGGAAGAACAAGATCCACGCCATCAACGGATACGCCCTGCCGGTCATCAGATACCCTGCCGGTATAGTGAGCTGGCCAAAGGAGGACATGGAGGCTGCCGATGTGAAAACCCGGAAGCTCCTCACAATGCACGGAGGTTTCCACCCCAAGTCCAACACCCAGAGACTGTATACCAGCCGGAAAGAAGGCGGGCGGGGCTTGGTGAGCGTCAAAGCCACTGTCCTGGACGAAACCCGGAACATCCAGGAGTACATCAGTAAGATGGCCCCCAAAGATGAGCTGCTGAGAGAATGCCTGAGGCAGCAGCAGACATGGGAGGAAGACCAAGCAGAAGAAGTGCCATGGCAAGACAAGACCCTTCATGGGATGTACCATCGACAGATAGCTGAGGTGGCTGACATTGGGAAATCCTACCAGTGGCTGGAAAGGGCTGGACTAAAAGACAGCACTGAGGCACTGATCATAGCAGCACAGGAACAGGCACTGAGCACCAGATCCATTGAAGCAGGGGTCTACCACACTAGAGAGGACCCAAGGTGCAGACTGTGCAGAGAGGCCTCAGAGACAGTCCAACACATAGTGGCAGGATGTAAGATGCAGGCAGGAACAGCATACACTGAACGGCACAACCAAGTGGCTGGCATTGTGTACAGGAACATCTGCACAGCGTATGGGCTAGACCCTCCCAAGACCAGATGGGAGATTCCACAGAAGGTTGTGGAGAATAGCAGGGCTAAGATTCTGTGGGACTTCCAGATCCAGATGGACAGGCAGGTACTGGCCAATCAACCAGACATCGTGGTAATAGACAAGGACCAGAAGACAGCGGTGGTGATAGATATAGCAGTGCCAAGTGACAGCAACATCAGGAAGAAGGAATATGAGAAGCTGGAGAAGTACCAGGGCCTGAAAGAGGAACTAGAGAGGATGTGGAAAGTGAAGGCCAAAGTGGTCCCAGTGGTGGTAGGAGCACTCGGGGCTGTGACTCCTAAGCTGGGTGAGTGGCTCCAACAGATCCCAGGAACAACATCAGAGCTCTCTGTCCAGAAGAGTGCAGTGCTAGGAACAGCTAAGATACTGCGCAGAACCCTCAAACTCCCAGACCTCTGGTAGAGGACCCGAGGTGTGTGTGTGCAGTCTAAAACTCCCAGACAATTCAGCACCATGGACAGTCTACATCCACAGGTAGCTTTATTTCCTAAGGAAATCAGGTCCTGAAGCTCTTATTGACTTTAATCAGAGCTTAGCATTTTTGATAAATCAAGCCCAAAATGAGAGTAGGAACTAGTGTGTGTTGCAGGTGGTGACTGAGATGTACTGACAGACCTGCATAGGTGGCCTCTCAGCCTGTTATTGAGTCTCCTGTTATTGAGTCCTCATTTTCTTGAGGCCCTACATCACACCCGAAAAAAGGGTGGGTAGAGGGAAAATAGAAAGCAAACCAGTATTTCTGGGCATTCAGAATTAAATGGAAGAGAAATGGAATAGCAACACAAGTTACACCACTTGAAGGATACTTAGAACTTGGAAAGTGTCAAAGATACCATCACATGTCAAAGGAACACAGTTAAATGCACTAAGTTATGGTATCACCTGCTGTCTGACATTATGAGATAATACACTGAGGATAGGCGGTGTGTGTGGTCATTCCAATGTAAAAAAGCAATTCCGGTCATGAGAAAAGTTAGTTTTGAACATTCTGAGGAGCAGCTATTTAAAGTAACTAGTCCTCCCTCAACATGAGTCTCCACTTTAGCCCACAGCTATAGAATTACAATATAAAAAGTACGGGCAGTTCCAAAATTTGAAAGGTCATCTATTTTGTTTATTAATTATTTATGGCCTGGTTTCTAGGCACAAACAGCACACGATCCATTTGGTGGTGGGTTTGAGTCCCAGAGACAGAGTGATATTGGTGGGGAATTGTCAGAGTTTCATTAGGTACCTGTGTCTTCAGTGGTCTCCTGCTGTACTTTTTTGTTTGTATGTGATGAAATAAAGAAAAGCCCAGGACTAGTTGCTCCTCAAGACTTCTTCAGAGCAACAGAGAATTCTGGGCATGCTATAGAAGACAAGTTCTGAAGAGGTAAGGGAAGGGACCGTGCTCTCCAAAGCAGCAGAACTTGCTGACTACAGTCCTAACATAATCCTAGCTATCACTGACACTTGAGGCATAATTTATAGGAGTTCTAGAGAGAGTCTCACTGAGAACTAGTACACCTCCAAAGAGGAGAATAAATGAGCCAGGGGATTAGAGAAAGGAAGGCTCATCTCATATTGCAGAGAAATATTTTAATTCAGCCTGCTTTACATAGGATCTATGGGCATTTACCCTGAGTGTGCAAATGGAAGGCCTTCACTTTGTTAGAGCCTCTTGCTAGCTGAATCTCAAAGCAAGCCTGGAATTGTGCTCCTGGGAAATATATCAATACGAACCCTAGCCAAGGTGGGAGAATGCAGCGAGGTTGAATACTGGAAAGAAACATTGTCCGTGTGTGTAGAATACCAAGGGGAAAACAATGAACATCCAGGTGCAGAGAATGCAAGTGGGAATGGTCTTCAGATCAAGAACCAGTGTGGCAAAGGGCAAGAGCATTCTTTGACACTAAGGTTGCTAGAAAAGCGCAGGAAATTAAAAGGGGAGCTGCTGTACCAACATTTATCATTGTTATTTTAATACAAAATTTATTATTCCAAACACCAATAAATCTAAACTTTATCACAAAGAATAAGAATGCAGAATCCCTTGAACACTATATTATGCAAACTCTATTCCACTTACCCCCATGTCCCTAACAGACATGAAATCCGTGTACGGGGAACAGAAAGTGCATCAGATCAAACTGAAACGTAAGGCGATATAGCAGCAGCAGCAATACAGACAGCTCTCAGTCCCTAGGCCTTTGATTCAAAGAGTATGAGTGACAAAAATGCAGCCAGAAAAGTGAAAGTCATTTTTGATAGCTGTGTGATACAGTCATTAGGGTTTTTATAAACATGCTGCACTAGAGAGCTCCTAAGTCTCTAGGTGAGCTGTCGAGTGCTCTCCCTGCATGTCAATGGACTGTTTCCCTAGGAACCAAACAAAAACAGCAGCCACTCTCTCATTTCCTCATGGCTGGCTTGTGTTAAATGGCTGCTTTAAAACAGAATCATAAAACTTCAACAATAAGTCTAAAATGTGTAAGTTTCTTGTACACATGGAAGGTGCATTGGGAGGGATCAAACCTGCTCTTCGTTACAACTCTAGAATAACTCCATTTTTCTAGAGTAACTCTGGATCTTGCTCCCAGTCTACCTAAAGAGAAGAATTTGGCTCCAAGACACTGTTAAAAGCAATCTTCAATCACCTATAATATATGGAAAGGAGGATTTTCTGCTGAGAACTGCTCCACAAGCTGGAGAAACCCCTGGTGTCATTCTTCAAATGAGGTACTTATCTGGTCCCTATTCGCATAGTATTTAAGTGTCTCACAATGTCTAATGTACTTGTCTTCAAAAGATCCATGAGACAGAAGTACTCCACCTTGTAAAGCTACTGAAATCAAATCAAGAGAGTAGGTTGTCAAGCTGAGGTGATCTTCTGGAAATAAACACAATTGAGTCCAGCCTCCCTGAGGGACTGTCACTAGTTAAGTGTCTGAATCTGGCAAACGTATTTATTGAGTCAGAAATTTAGCTGCTAATTTTATGAGATAGGTTCTCCCAAATCCAGGAAACACCTTCACCACAGATATTTTTGTATTATTTGTGAATTTGCCTTGGAGCATTTTGGCTTTGGGGCACAGAAGTGGGCAAAGGCAGAGCCAAAAAATTTAAATAATTGCAGGAGGGAAATGGGTCACAGCAGATACCTAAACAGCTTATTGACTTCATAAAGGTTTGTTTAAAGAATGTGGAACAGGTCCGGGGTAGAGTGGTTATACATGTGGAGGGAACAAGGTTATTTTCCCCCTCCAAGCCACTTCACCCATCTCTAACCAATACCTTATTAACTGTGACAACAAAATAGAATTCCATTTTGAGGATGGGACCAGTCCAATGGCAGCTGACCCAGTGACATGGCATTCTGCTCACATGGTTAGAAGAAGAAGATCATATTGCACATTTTAAAATGTGCTGCTCTCCCCAAAGAAGAGAACTGGTATGTGAAATAGGAGAACTCTAGCTGCTTTTGGTTTTCTGTCCTCTCTATCCCTCCCTGTCCTCCTCTCCTTCTCCCACTATAACCATCCGGAGCTTTGCTATACATCAAGCAGGAAGTGGCATGCCTGTGACAGCAAGGGAAATTATATACCCCACACAGAAAGTACGGATACATTCATTCACAGCCAGGGAAGCCCTGGGATTTTCAGTAGCTGCTTAACCTTGACTATAAGGCAGAAGACACAAGCATCTGCAGTTAAAGGGACAGCTTTCGAGACAAACATTATGGGGCAGGCATGGCCTATTGTTTTCCCCAAACCTGTACAGAAACACATTGTCTTCATAAAAGATAAAATTCATAGTCTTGAGGGAGAGAGAGAGAGAGAGAGGTCAGATAAATGAAATAGGAATTTCACAGGGAACATTACAGAATTTCATGCACTTTTCCCATCACTCACTGCATCTTAGGGTACGTCTACACTGCACGATTATTTCGAAGTAGTTTAAACCGATATTACAAAACCGATGTTATAAAATCGGTTTGTTTGCGCGTCCACAATGCGATCACAAAATGATTGCTTTGCGTCAATGGTCCCACCCAAGGCTATACCATCGATTTAAGGGAGCGGTGCAGCTGTGGGAGCGGTGTTCTCACTATCCCATAGTTCCACTTCTGGTGAGAGCACAGTGCCTGATGGGGCAGAAATACATTGCCCTTCCGGGTGGTGCTGGTACAGCCTCACCTCTTTGTGAGGCCGCAACACTTTGGCGCCTTTTTCGCGAGTGCATTTGAGCAAACGCCAGAGCAAAGTACATGCAAATCATGGACCCAGAGATTCACAACGTGTAGCCTGACCAAGTTGTCAACTACCTCGCGTACTTCGTGCTGACTATATGAACATGAGACGCAAAGAAGGAGGAGAGGAGGAGGCAGCTATTCGCTGAGCGGAGAGGACAGCGATGACGAGATGAGGCAGATTCTCCATAACTTCGGGCCCGCAGCGTTTGGAGCTACTGCTATTAACGGGGGCAGTCTTCTACCCATTGAAGCGAATTGGGCATGGGAAATCAGCAACAGACTGGTGGGAACCGCTTGTTTTGACGGTGTGGGAGATTCGCAGTGGCTGCGAAACTTTCGCATGCGTGACAGAGCACTTTCTTTTAGAACTTTTGTTGAATGCGTGCTTCCCGCCCTTAAGCCCTGAAAATACGCCGTATACAAACATAGAGCAGCCTCCAGG